>NC_142796.1:46717035-46747863 GCF_049724085.1 Artemia sp. Qi Xiang Cuo
GCAGAAATCATTCTCAAAGAGAGGGCAGTAGGTCTACTTGTGTCTTATAGCCACCATACTCAAGTTCTGTCGAAAAGTGAAGTTTAGTTAATGCTAATGAAATAAAACAAAATATGATGAAAATATAATACTTTATCAACAAAATCATGAAAACTACAACAAAGAATTATGGGAGGGGGGCCGCCCAGACTACATTATATTAAATACGTAACCTAAACTAACCTAACCTAACCAAAATACCAAATAAATATTTAATTAAAATATAGCTACAATGTAGTTTCCTACCGAGCCGAAGCTTACACTGTCTGGTATAAAGACCACGAAAACCGGTTATTGTCTCATGTTCGCGATACAAGATCTTGAGTGTGGTGGCTATAAGACAAAAGTACCGAGAGGGTTAACAATGCAATTTATGTTTTAATCCACTTTTGATCCTTCTCATTTATAATGCTCTGCTTATCTTCCCTTTGAGAACAGCTTAGCCAAAGGTGTGATAGAGACGATGTATGAGTTGCTGCTACAACAAACGATGTCCTCCTGGAACGCTGAAATTTGTTTGTGTCTCACTGTCCGCTTTTTGCGTTACAGGAAAAGATAGAAATCATCAGATGTTTTTGAATTTTCGAGCAGTTAAAAAAAAAGCTGCGAGAAAATGATGAAATGAAAAAATCCGAAAAATTGTAACAAAACTTTGTTGAGCATGTTCTTGTGTAAGATAATATAGTGACCAGGTTTTTGATTTGAGGAAATTTGGAGGGTGTATGAGTAAAATGGAAGGATGAGGGCTTTTGATTTTTTAGTAATTTTGGTACCACTATGGAAGGGATGCCATATTCCGGAAAGATATTCTGCAAAACGACTAGACAGGTTTTCCGTTGTGTAATTGGTTGTAGAATACCCAAAACTAAGTCAGTTAAGTATTAACTGGTAAAATCCAAACATTTATTTGATAAGGCAAACTTTTTAAATTTGTTTGTATATGTCTGTGGTACATAAATGAAGTTACTAGTTTTGGAAAGTAGAGAAGTTAATACCCCTTAGAACAAAGGGGTTGGATAAAAAAAAACGTGACGGAATAGCCTTATGCAGATTCCTGCTGAAGCGATATTTGAACGAACGTGGGTAGTATTATGCAAAATAGTATTATGCAGCGATTATGTAAAATTGTAAAAGTTTTTTTTTCCTTATTCTTGTCGTCAGGAAAGAAAAGATGTAGGAAAGGAAATGCTCTGTTTTTTCTTTTTCTTTTTTTCTACAAACATAGAAGCAGGCGCCAGACAAAAATTCATATAATACGTTGATTATCATCAAATAGTATTTTTTTTTTATTATATACAGTATATCATTTCATCGGTCATTTTACAATAACAGCCAAAAGTTAGATGTGTTGAATACCTATTTTTCTTTGGGAGGGGGGGGGCTAAATTACAAAATAAAAATTAGAAACTATTTTAACATTGGTCTATTTTAACTAAGAGAGGAAAGCAGCAGCAAGGATATTGTTTTACTTTCGAGAAACAGCAATTTGATCCTATGGACGACGGCTTTACAAAAATATTTATTGTAATACAGTTTTTTTTTCTATTCTCAAGCATAGAGCAATACCGCTTTTCGCCGTTTTTTCAGAACACGTCATTTTGGGGGGAAGCCGCATAGAATTCACTGGGCGGCTGACCGGAAAGGAGACCAAGGCCATGTCCGCGTAACGCCAGGCCAATTTCAGTCATCCTTGGGGAAAAAATCAAAATTACTCATGACTATAACGCCAATTATGCATTCAGTTTGTAACTTGTCGAGTTGCACAATATTCAACTTTAAGCGTAAATTTTATGATTGACCAATCAGAATAAAGATTTGCAGTATAATTTTTTGAAGTTAGAAATGACGAAAGCCTAGGAAGAGTAGTTTTCCGATTTGTAAGATGAACCTGGCTAGAGATACAAGGATATTTTAATAGTAGGGGACAATTAGGAACGAATTGGTGTTGCTATAAGTCTTCAGACGAATTTCTCGCCACTTCAAATTTACGCTTCTTTAGTACAAATATAACGTTAAAGACGAGAAAAAAATGATTCTTCAGTTCTAGATTTTTGTCTACAGGTCTGACTACGGTTTAGCTCGTGTACCCTCTCTCCAAATAAGTTCCTGCATATGTGTATGTTAAGAACACTTCGAATGCATTGCTAGCGTGGGTGTACATTTCTACAACTCTGTTGTGAAAAAGAAAAGAATAATAAGTCTTCGACCCTACAAATCTGTCAAGAAAAAAAGAGTAAAAAATCTAGGCTGTCAAAAAGCATTGTAAATGGGTTGACCGCACTTTGCCTATAGTAAAATTTAGCGTGAACTATCTTGACTGTCATTAGTCAATATTAAACTACCGCATTACTGCCTGAGCTAAGGTCGTCCAGTAGACATTGAAATAGCTGCTATCAGTAGAGTGTTTTTGGCTGCAATAACTCAAAAGGTTTTAAGTTATAATGTCCACAGAAGATCAACAGATAATATCCACAGAAGGTTTACAATATAAAATCCACAGAAGAGTGGAAAAAGTAAAAAGGAAGAAAATTGTATCTCAGATCTTTCAACTTCTAAGGGGGGTTATTTACTATCAGTAATGATGAGCTACCACAGGTGCTCTTTAGATCTACCTCTCCTAGTAAATAATGTGACCACAGGGAATATTATCTTGAAAGATCTTAGGGTCATTACATAGAATGTTCCCATGAAACATATAATTTTTTCTTATTTATATTGTATATAACTATACTATTTACGTTTACACGATCTGTATATGAGATAATAGCACGGTTTCGAAAATAGAGAGATTTCTGCATTATTAGCTTTAGAATTACATATACAGAGTAAAGAATCTTCTATACGAAATAGAGAATCTTCTATATAAAATAGGAGGAAACGAACTTGATCAAACGACAGAATCTCCTTATTATGAGATAATAGGATTTAACTCTGTTTTATCAACTTTGCTTTTGTTTCTCTTTTACTGATCCCCTCCTTGGTGACGCCAGTGGTGCATTGAGGTGTGTATAGTACACATTTTTTTCATGGATTACAAGCAAAATACTATAGTTAAGAAAACTGCTATAAATAAGCCTGTTAGTTTGGAATTCGTTTTCTTATTCCGTTTGTAAAGCTCAAAGTGTACTGCAACTAAAAAATAATATTGTGAAAAGAAAATCTGGAAATTGGGAATGTTAAAGGTCAAGAGAGATGTTTTTGAGTGTTTCACCCTTTTTTAGTTTATCGTTTTATAGGTTTTTTTTGGGAGGGTGCATTATTTTTCTCTCTATTCTCATTGTTGTTACTTCCTCTTTTTTTGGGCGTAAATAAACATCTAACCGGTTGCTTTTTCAAGAATTTTTTTTTCTTGATTAAGTGCGACTTGTTATCGTATAATTTTTTCATGGTAATAAAAATGTTTTGGATTTGAATTTGATGGGTAGATCAGAACGAATCGAAATAACCACAAATAAGAGTGAAACCCTATTAAACCCTCTAATGACCAGAGCTTCATGGGAGATATGGGGAAGAACAATTTTTATACCCTACCATTCCCCCCCCCCAAATAAAAATGAAGCCCCCTGCCCCACCCAATAATACCTGAAAATTCCAACTCAATCCCTTAAGTTCTCGAGATATTGCCGATTTGCTGTTTTATAATCTGAATACTACTACTATCACTACTACTAACAACTCACCACAGCACCAAGCCGCCTGAGGCCAACACAGCTACGCACGCTCTTCCTCCATCCCAATATATCCAAAGTCTCCCTTTTTACACCCTCTCAGGAAGTTCCTATTTCCTTCAAACCTTTCTTTATGATGTCCTCCCACACCAGACGAGGAGACCTGCTTTCCGTTTAGCCCTAGGCGGTTGGCCAAAAAAGACAATCTTCCGCAATCTGTCATCCTTCATCCGCACAACGTGCCATAGCCACCCCAATCTTTCTTTAATTATAGCCCTAGAAAGCAGAACTCAAACATATTTTTCGTATAGCCTACCGTTTGAAATACGGTCAGTCAGCCGGGTACCCAGAACAATCCGTAAGCAATTTCTCTGGAAATCACCTAGTAAATCTTCATCTGCTTTTTGTAGCGCCCATGTCTCAAACCCATCTTTGACCACTGTCATTACTGTAGATTCCAATTTTCTAATCTTAGTTTGCAGACTTATCTTCCTATTCTTCCAAACTTTTTTAACTGTGAAAAAAACACACTGAGCCTTGGTTATTCTACTTTTAACATCTTCACTGATCCCACCGTCTGTACTAATAATGCTACCAAGGTAAGTGAAGCTGCCCACCTGATCAATCTTTTCATCTTCACTTATTCCTAGCCTTAGTGACTTAGTCTTCTTAACATTAATTTTCAAACCTATTTTAGCACCCTGAACTCGCAAAGCCTATACGCATATTGTCTTTTAATTTTACCTCTACTGCTGGGGGGAGGGGGTCTTGTTGACACCGAAGCATGCTCATTAGACCTTTTAACAATTTTTAACACAATAGCAATCTCAAATTTTGATCTGGTACTATGGGTGGTCGCGTGATTGCCCAGGGGCAAAAATGGGCACAGGGCGGGGCTCCCATAAGTAAGAATTTCAAATCATATTGTCCCACTTTCCACCCAACACTCCCCGAGAGCTTCAACTTAATATACCATGCCATTATCGAGATATTGCTGATAACGTATATTGGAAACTGCCGTCTTCTGATTTACTCAGGCACGAGTGACGTTCAAGGAGTACACCCTTGAGAACCTCCGGGAAATCTTGGATTCTCAGATCTTGGGAAATGCCAAAGAGTTTCAAGCTGATGAAACAATCAAGATAAAAAAAATGCACGCCTTTTCTACTAAAGCCTATCTATGAGCAATGTGTAATTTACGTAATTTAGGACCATTACCTTTGGAGCTATGGAGGTCATATTGACCCCGAAGCATGCTTGTTAGACCTTTTGACTATTTTTTCAAAATGGCTATATCCAAATTTGAATGCCATATTAAGAAGGGTTACTGGTGCGTTCAAGGGCAAAAATTAGTGTGGGATAGGGGTAGGTTGAACTCCAATCATTTATTGTACTTAAGAAGAGTCCTAAGACTTCTAATGTCTGATCAAATCACCTCCTCTAAAGCTTCTACTACCACGCCTAGGTGGTGGTCGTAATACGTTCGCCATACGAAGTGGTCGTAAAAAAATACACGAGGGGCATAATGACTGTACTAAGGCATCGCACATAACCATCGGTATCGAGTACGACTCAGCTGCAGCAATTTAACAAGCTTTATTTTACGAGGTATAAATTTTACAGAAAAGTGGAAAAAATTAAAAAAAAATGCGCTTTTGTTTCATATCTTTTACTTTTTTTGTCATTAAAAATAATTTGCTTTTACAAAGAAGAGTTTTGCGGGCGTCAAAAACAGGATAGAAACGACAACAGGAAACAAAAACAGGATAGAAGAAAGTGATGCTCTTAGTGGATGCTACTGTACTAGTCTAACTAATATACAAGTAATCCACCAAAGCATGACCAAAGCCCACAATACATTTTCAAATAATGCGGGAGATAGCCTTGATGGGGGAAGAATTACCGGAATATCTAAAATTTAGACATTCCACACCGCACCGCAGAGTTTGACTCTTTCTCACAACTCTATTTTTTAAAACAATAAAAAGCCTTAGCTTGAAGTACAAGGCGTTGAAGAGAGTACATTCGCTTCCATAAGCGGGATAATTTCTTTTCGTTTTAAGTTTTATTGTTGCTGCTCACTTTCAGTTAAAAAAAAACTTGTTTTTTTTTATTTAATTACAATGCCACATCAAACAGTGAAAATAATTTGGTATTCTCTGTTGTACCCATCCTTAAAGAGTCTAACCAGCGATGAATTTATATTGTCCAATTTCTTACATTTTGAGAGTAAAGTTTTATTCTCTTTTTGTTTTTTTTATTTTTAATATTTTTTTCTTTTTTTCATGTTTTTTCCCTTGCAATCAGGGCCTTTTGAGCCATACAAAAATTTTCTAGCTTCTGCAAGCTGAATTATTTTTTCATCGAAAAGAACATTTTTGCCTTGTAAACGTAAGAAACTAAAATTTCTTTTAACTTCGTTCGTCAATGCTCTTGCGGCGTTCTGTCTTACGGTTACATTAACGTAATGTCTTGTGTAGGGCTACTAAGCTTTGCCGAATCCAATGTGAAGGGAAGAACGTAATGCCAACACGCAAAGCGAAGGGGCTGTAATTCATACCTGCACCCCTCCTCCATGATTTTGGTTTGAAGAACGTAATGGTCAGCACTAAATTTCTTCTATAACTGTATTTTGCAAATCACTTGCAAAAGATCTATTCCAATCGTCGTAGAGTAATCAGATATGCGGAATCACTGAAGGCATTCGACAGCCTGTCTCCATCAATAAATTGATCATTTTCTCCAATTTTAAGGATAATATCCGATTTGTTCCCTGTGAAACATGCGATATTACGACAAGCCACCAGCTGTAATTTGCACTGAAAGGACAAAACATTTATATCATTGCATTTATTGTCTTCAGATCCATCTATTCTTGACTTGACTTACTTGACTTAATGCTCCTGCTGGTGGTCCAGCGTAGAGAGACACGTGACTCTTCGCCTCCATTCGGAACGTTCTTGTGCAAGCGTGACTGCTTCTTGTATATCAGTGCCGATCATTGAGAGGTACTGGGTGAGGCTGTCCCTCCATCTGAACCGGGGCCTTCCAGCCATGCGCAGGGGGATCAAAATTGAAGAGAGTGCTGGCGGGTATTTCTGCTGGCATGCGGACCAAATGGCCGAACCACCGTAGGGTTCGTGCAGCGACCTGACGAGAGTTGGGGGTCTGATCTGTTAGTGCCAGCAATCGGGTGTTCGAGACGAAGTCGTCTCATCTGATCCCTTCAATACGTCTCAAGAACTTTGTTTGGGCCACGTCTATGGAATCAAGACCTGAAACAGTATTTGGTATGTTCTCAACACAGCAGAGAAAGACTTAGGTTAAGGGGGTGTTGTAGATTTGCATTTTTGTTTTTTGGCTGATTTTGGTCTTTGACCCCACTGAAAGGCATAGATCTGCATAGTTGTGTCAAAATTGACGCGGCTTTTCCGACGCGCGACTGAACTTCAGTTTCAACTGAGCCGTTTTCCGTGATGACAGATCCAAGGTAGGGGAAAGACTTGACAACCTCGACGGTGTGACCTGATACGTTGAATGCTGGTTAGTTGGCGGTGTTACCTGCGGAGTCAACGATCATTATTTTTGTTTTCTACCAGCTAATATGTAGTCCCACTTTCAGGGCTTCTTCCGACAGTGTGTTGAGAGCTTCTTCGAGTTCAGCTGCAGAAGTGCATATCAGAGCAATATCATCAGCGAAGTCGCAATCGGCTAAAACTATGTCGGCATACCTTAGTCCGAAAGGGAGCCGGTTCGTGGTTCGATCCATGACATAATCAATCACCGCGTTGAACAGTTCAGGAGCAGCAGCACAACTTTGCCGTACACCGGTATTTATTTTGAACAGTGAGCTTCGACGACCATTAACCTGGACGAGGACCATTAACCTTTTTGTACCAGTGTAGAGCGCCTTGAACAGGCGACAGTGTTTCTCGGGAGATCTGTTCGTTCTGGTATAAGTCAGAGAGACTGCCGGTCGAGCGAGTCGAACGCTGCTTCTAAGTCAACTAAGGCAAGGTATACTCTGCGCTGGAGGTCACGAGCTCTCTCGACAACCTGGCGTACGGTGAAGATCTGCTCGGTCGTGGATCTGTTCGGCATGAAACCTGCTTGCTGAATCCGGCGGCGCTGACGGATGCACTGGATACTTCTATCTATCAAAGTCATGGCAAATAATTTTCCGGGAACCGACAGGAGGGTGATTCCTCTGTAGTTGGAGCAATCACTTCGACTACCTTTACGCTTCCATATAGGGAGGATTCCCTTCCTTCCATTCTTGTGGAATCAGTTCTGTTGTCCAAACGAGGGAAAACAGCATGTGCAGCCATAGTCGCTTTGTCGGTCCTGCAAATTTTAGCAGCTCCATGGTGATCCCGCAGGTTCCTGGTGCTTTGTTGTTTTTCATCCTCCTCAGAGCATTCTGTATCTCTTCTACAGAGGGAGGCTCAGGATCTGGGAGATTTTCGCTTGTTGTTTGCTCAGCGGATACGACTAGGTCGGGATCGACGTCGACTCTGTCGGCGTTCAGCAGCTTTGTGAAATACTCCTTCCATCGATCAAGCTGCACGGTTTCATCTACGAGCATTACGCCGGAGGTGGATTTAACTGCTCCTATCTTTGGAGGTTTCTCCTCGCTGAGGTCTCTGACATGCTTGAAAAGCGACATGTTGTCACCTTTTCGTGCTGCATCTTCTAGCTCATCAGATTTTTTGTCAACAAATTGTTGCTTGTCTCGGTGGATAAGTTTGTTCCTGACCCCGTTTAACCGTCTGTAGGAGGGCGTATCTCCGGCCAGCCACGCTTTTCTGCGTTGCTCAATGATTCACAAAGGCTCTTGCGAGAGCCAGGGCTTTTTTGAGTACATATTTCGACCAACGGTCTCAGTGATGACCTTTAATATATTGTTTTTGTACGTCTGCCAAAACATGTCCTGGTCAACAAGGGTATTCAGGTATTCAAATCTGTTCTGAACCTCAACTAAATACTTTTGGCAGACTTCCTCGGTTTTTGGTTTCTAAATGTCCAACTTTGGCTGGCGTCGTTCTGTAGGCTGGGCTTTGAGTCGTAGACGGAAGTTCGCAGCAACTAATCTATGGTCAGTATTCTCGATCTCGGCGCAGCGATAGGTTCTGCAGTTTGTGACTGATGACCGCCATCTTTGGTTGACTATAATATATTCGATCATCTTTCGTGTGTGCCCGTCATTGCTATACAATGTTGATATATGAATGCTCTTCCTGTTAAACGAGGTGTTTGTAATGACCGGATCTTGCATGACGCATAGCTGGCGGAGCCGGGTCCCATTTCCGTTCAAAGAATCAGGGGTAACAGGAACAATTACATATTTAAAAGCTCCGCTGGGATCATATACAGTTGCACTGAAGTCGCCTACCATGACCAAAACATCATGAGGGGAAATCCGACAGAGAGCAGCTGTCAGAGCCAAGTAGAATTTGTCTTTCTCATCCGTTGGAGAGATGTTTGTTGGTGCGTAGCACACAACAATCGTCATCTTCCCGTGTTCGTGGTGGAAGCGGTAAGTGAGTAGTCTATCTGATATTAGGTTGTGGGATATGAGGTATTTCTTCTCCTTCTTGTTTAGAAGCAGGCCTACGCCACTGCTTCTACTAGAAGTTTGGCCTGACCAAATCATCCTGTGATCAGAACTGGCAATCTATTCACCAAGCTTGAATTATGGTGTTACTTAGACTTTTCTTTGAGAATGATAATACATTACAAAAAGGAACATTTTCCTCTTTACATATTTCTCAATCTAAAAAAAAATTGCAAAGGAAATTCCAAAAAATTTCCTGGTAATAAATCTTGACAATTGGATAAAGTTGAATCTGTGCTATCGAATCATAGCGAGAAAACTCCTCTTAGGTTGAAACATTAAAACCATAGGACTGCAGAAACATAACATATCTACACTTGCACAAGGAAGTAGCTCTTTCAAAGATTTTCAAGACTAACAAATATATATTTTTTTATCGTTGGTAAATCGTTTATGTGCAGCGCCACCCACTAAAATCTAAACATATTTCCTGTAATATTTTTTAGCTAAATATCCCCAAGTAAGGTTATCAACCCTGCTATGTCGATTGGTAACGTCTACAAAATCACTGGAGATTTCCTTGTTTTAGTGCAGGTGCCAAAGAAAAATGAAAATTTCGCATCTTACTTTAATCTAATCACTTCAAAAAAGGCGCTAGAACTTTCAATTTCCAATCGAATGAGCCCTTTCCTAAGTTTCTATTACGATTCCTTCTATACGAAGTGACTGTGGAAAAACAACAAGTATATAGGCCTCTTCGTTCTTTACTGAGCGTGCCTAAGTAGGCGCACTTTGATTTTCAATAATAACAATGCATTCGGTTGACTTGGTGAAACTGACTTGTCTTTCACGACTTCAGGAATCTGAGACTTTGGTTAAGACCGAACGCGTCAAAAGGCAAATCCGTCAAGCCAGTCTCAAGAAATTTTCTCAATATCTCATATTTTCCGTACAATTCACCTGTTTACTATGTTCACCCAAAAGTAACGAATATGTACGTGCCTTTTATCCTGTTTAACCAGAAGAAGGAAAAATAAAGCGAATGGACCACAGGGCCGATCTTCCATGAGGAGTTCTTTGGACCAAAGCCATATTGGGATCTGGGATCCACCCCCGTCTAAAGAGAAGTTTCCCAAGGGTTTAAGGTTGTTGCCTGTAAACAAGGCGAGAGGTACGATCCACGTGTCTCTGCTTGAAGATAAGTCCCTGTAGTGGACGCTTCTGAATTAATTAATTTAAAAAAAAAGCCATTCCTTTCACTTTTTGACTAAAAGGCATTCTATGATTGTGTATTTCTTTTGGCTTATTAAAAAGTGAAAGTTTTTTTGTGAAAAATTATTTCATCCACAAAAATAATCAGTTATTATCAGTGAATAAACATAACGATGGACATGGCTTGATGCCATCAGCTGGAGGTGACCAATCGACAGACCTTCCCTTGTTCCCTGCTTAGTAGATAGGATTTAAACCAAAGCTTAAATAAATGTTCACATAGCATCTTTTAGATAACCCTAGTCATATTGGGCTCGTAAAAATTACAATTGGATAATCTGATTTATGAAAATTACACTTATATAGGATACAAAAAAGAAAAATACAAAAACAATAGTGAGGGGACGATCGACTGGAATTGCAAAATCCGGGTTCTGGCATCGAAATCGAGAAAATATTCTCGATTCTCAAAACAGTTTAATTGTCAAGTTTTGTTCTTCAAATATAAGAAAATTGCATTTTAGGTTTTCATTACTTGCATAAATTTATTCATTACTTGGGCTTTCGGCAAGTCTCTTATTGAAGATAAGCTAATTTGTTGCAACTCGAACAGTTAACTGCTTAAAGACCAGGTCAACCCTGACTAAATGCTAAAAATTTGGTCTTTTGTGGACATCTATGCTATAAAACGCTTTGTTTGTTCGCTCTGCTTTCCTGAGCGAATAAACCAATTGGGCTCAAACTTGCCATTTGTGACCATCTCTGGAAGGAAAAAATCAAATTTTACGTGTTTTTGGAAATCCATGCTCGAAAATTCTTTGTTTGTTCGCTCTGCTTTCCTAAACGAATAGACCAATTGGCCTGAAACTTGACATGTGTGACCATCTCTGGAAGGAAAAGGTCAAATTTTACGTGTTTTTGGAAATATATGCTCGAAAATTCTTTGTTTGTTCGCTCTGCTTTCCTAAACGAATAGACCAATTGGCCTGAAACTTGGCATGCGTGAGCATCTCTGGAAGGAAAAGGTCAAATTTTACGTATTTTTGGAAATCTATGCTCTAATATTCGTTGTTTATTCGCTCTGCTTTCCTAAACGAATAGACCCATTGGGCTGAAACTTGGCATGTGTGACCATCTCGGGAAGGAAAAGGTCAAATTTTACGTACTTTTGGAAACCTATGCTCTAAAATTCTTTGTTTGTTTGCTCTGCTTTCCTAAACGAATAGACCAATTGGGCTGAAACTTGGCATGTGTGATCATCTCTGGAAGGAAAAGGTCAAATTTTACGTGTTTTTGGAAATCTATGCCCTAAAACTCTTCGCTTGTTCGCTCCGCTGTCCGAAACGAATAGACCAATTGGGCTGAAATTTAGCATGTTTAACCATCTTTGGGAGGGAGGTCAAATTTTATGTGTTTGTCAACATCTATGCTTCAAAATTTTTGTATCTCATTCATCTGATTTCCTAAAAGAATAGATCAATTGGGCTAAAACTTGGGATGTGTGACCATCTCTGGGAGGAAAAAGTCGAATTTTATGTGTTTGTGGATGCTCTAAAACTGTTTGTTCGCTCTGCTTTCCTAAACGAATAGACCAATTGGGCCGAAACTTGACATGTCTGACCATCTCTGGGAGGAAAAAGTCAAATAATATATATATATATTACATACAAGTATTAATATAAAAGGTTATTACATTAGATAAGATTTAAGATTATTATTACTAAATTAATTACAGATTTATAGTAGATTGTAGAAATTGTATGCATAAATATTACACATTTATATAATTACTACTTATTTAGATATTACATATTGTTTATAAAAATAATTATGTGCATACATTATGTATTTACACGATTGCATAGCGTAGTTATTATTAAGTTTGCTTTGCGCACAGTAGGTCTCCGATTCGATCCGGGATGGAATTAAATAAAAAAAAACAGGTTTTTTCAACGGAAAGTAAGGAGCAACATTAAAAATTGAAACGAACAGAAATTATTACATGTATGAGGGGGTTACTTCTCCAAAACACCTCGCTCTTTACGCTAAAGTTTTTCAGTACTTAAAAAAAGCTTCTTGTTATTCTATTTAAACGAACATAGTGTTTCAGGAGTAGTTCATAAAGAATTGAGACAGAATTCAAACTTTAGCGTAAAGAGCGAGGTGTTTGGGAGGAACAACTCCCCTCATATAATTTAATGTAATAATTTCTGTTCGTTTTAAGTTTTAATGTTGCTCCTTACTTTCAGTTGAAAAAATTAGTTTTTTTATTTATTTTCTGATTGTTTCTTAAATAATTCCAGAAAATCTGGCTACTGCTCCACGGGAAATATCCCTCCTCCCCAAGGATTTATTCTCTAGACAATTCAGTCCTGGTGAAACTTTACCCCGTACAATTACCCTTAACATCTCCACGCATAAAATTGAGGCGGCAATGAAAAAGCAAGACATACGAAGAATTTCGTATAGGAATTCTGGCAAATTCCCCCAGTCTAAAATTTCTCCTGAAAAATTAACCCCCTGGAAACTTCCTTCCCCATGAAAAATTATCTCCGTGGAAATCCCCCCCCCCTCCCCGAAAAATGTATGCATACTTCCAAATAACAAATACTATATGTAAACCACTGATGGAATACAATGGAATACTTTTGTAACTTAAAAACCTTTCCCCAGGGGCTGTGGAAGGGTCACGATGTCCCCAAACTTATAGTTATTCAGCCTTTCAACTATGCTGAACAAAATGTCTGTCTCAAATGGACCATTTTGAGAAAAATGGCGCGTGGGAGGGGGCCTAGTTGCCCTCTAATTTTTTGGTCACTAAAAAAGGACACTAGAACTGTTAATTTCCATTCTAATGAGCTCTTTCCCGATATTGTAGGACCATTGGTTCGATATGATCACCCCTGGGGAAGAAGAAAACAAACAAACAAACAAACAAAAATAAACAAGCTTCCGTGATCTTTCTTCTGGCAAAAAATACAAAATTCCACATTTTTGCACATAGGAGCTTGAAACCACTACAGCAGGGTTCTCTGATACGCTGAATCTGATGGTGTGATTTTCATTAAGATTTTATGACTTTTAGGGGGTGTTTCCCCCTTTTTCGAAAATAAGGCAAATTTTCTCAGGCTCGTAACTTTTGATGGGTAAGATTAATCTTAATGAAACTTATATATTTGAAATGAGCATAAAATCCAATTCTTTTTATGTATCTATTGGTATCAAAATTCCGTTTCTTAGAGTTTCGGTTACTATTGAGCCGGGTCAGTCCTTACTTACAGTTCGTTATCACGAACTCTTTGACTATGCAATTTTGGTCTAGTGACAGTAAATGATTGGAAACTAGCGGGAAGATCTCCAGGGGAAGATCAAGTTCAGTGAGGTGACTTAGTTGAGGGGAAGGGATAGTTGGTGGTAGAATGATATAAGGAATAATTAGAGATGTCATATTCAAAGTATCTTACCATTATAAAGATGCTCCAGCAAAGCCTGGCATTTTTGGCTTGTCACCGATAACAGAAATTATGAGTTGTCTGAGTCACTTAAAGCGCGATTCCCAAGTGATCATTTGTATTAGAAATGTCCTTGGCTATACTTTACTTCGAGGGAAAGGCCTTTCGACAGGGAGGTTTGAACCCAGTCACAAGAGTTTCCCAGACAGAGTTTATCTCTCCATAAGTGCCTGTTTATCATCGTTTGAAATCAAGCAATATAAAAGAAAAATAGTCTACGCTCTTAGATTTGTTGCCTTGTGTAGAAATCAGAAAAAAACGTAGACACTCAATTTGGCTAAGACTCGGAATTGGGGACTGAACCTTAATCAGGACCGTGAGGTGGAATCGGATTTGATGAAACGGCATCACATCATCAGTAAAAATGAGGGAAAATTGGAACGCTTCAAAAATTGATTCATGAAGTCCAATTTGGGCTAAGAATGTTTGAAATTTGGGCTGGAATAAATCAAGAAGCTTGCATTTTTAAACAATATTTTGATTTTTTTGCAAAATTAAGTTATTAAGTGCTTACATGCACTATATTAAGTTATTAAGTGCTTACATGCACTATATGATTGACAATCCCCGAGGCCATATAAAAATTCGTCTAACTACTTTTTTGCGGGCTGGATACTTTTTGCATAACTCAATCCAGTTGTTGCTTGTGTTTTGGTCAAGAATCAGCATGCCATTCAATATTGGCTGAATTACTACGAAGAAGAAAAGAGAACAAGGTCAAATTTCGGGTTAATTGGCAAGGGTATCATCGAAAACTTGGCAATGAAAATTCAAGCGGCTATTGACTTGAAACCCGTACGATCAGTTGCATATTAAAACTCATTTTATTTATTGTTACGACTAATAGTTATGACAAATGGGTTTCGAAACAAATGGATAGCCTTACTAACCCAGATGGACATTTCAACAATTTTCCTACCAATTTTTCCACGTCTGAGGCAATTGACAAAGTTTGCTAAGCTGTTTCCACGCTGTTACTTGGTGATATGCCGCTAGTTTTGACAAAAGTGTATGGGTAACTTATAAGAGTGGAAACTGGCGCTAGTATGGACAAAAACTATCTGCGCCATCAAGCGTATGGCGACACTTGGCATTGTTCAAGTTTTGTAATCGTTTTTCTGTCAGGAACTGAGATCAGACACTTATTACTAACCTAATTTTACCAATTACACTACTTAAATTAATTATTATTATTAATACAATGAAAGAATGCTAAGTATCGCCAACCGTTAGATGGCATTGATAGTTTTTTTTTTCAATACTAGTGCCATTTTCCGCTCTTATAAGTTGCCCATATTCTTAGGTCTTGACCATTATTAACAACTCACTGCAGGATCAAGACGCCTGAGGCCAACACAGCTATGTACGCTCTTCCTCCATCCCAATCTATCCAAAGCCTTCCTCTTTACGATCTCCCAAGAAGTTTCCATTTCTCTTAAATCTTTCCTTACGATATCCTCACACCTCATTAGGGGAGGACCTGCCATTCGTTTGGCCCTAGACGGTTGGCCAACAAAGGTGATCTTCGGCAATCTGTGATCCTTCACACGCAGAACATGTCTTAGCCATCTCAACCTTTGTCTCTTTATAGTCCTAGAAAGCGGGATTATACCATGTTTTTCGTAGTTAACTGTTTGAGGTAGGGTCAGTCAGTCGGGTACCCAAAACGATCCGTGGGCAATTTCTCTGAGAAATATCTAGCAAATGCTGGTGCATAAAGACAGTATTACTTCAGGGAAGGGTCAACAACCTTATAATCATCCACAGCAAAAATGGTAGTAACCCTCAAAGGGTTGGTACTTTCAGCACTTCGAGGCCCGTGACCTTTATGCAGAATTGCCAAGTAGCTTATTTGGTTCATCCAATTCAAATATGTATGAATATTAATGTAACTCGTTTTTTCGCTTCTTTGACGCTAACAAAACATTGATTTTGCTTAAAAAATATGAATTTTGAGTTCACTATTGTCTCAACCATGTCTATTAATCCGATATTTCGGTACTTGTTTAGTATCCAGTAAACACACGAGAAAGACCACATCGAAATCTCAAAGATGCTGTATGAAAAACAGGCTTTCGCTGCCTAGTAACGTATTGCTCACTCTGTGACAATCATTTAAACTTTAGATTTTGGGGTTGAAGGGGTAAAAAAAGGCACCTGGGTTAGGTTAGGTTACGTACTTAATATATGTTAAGCTTTACCCACAACGCTCCACCCCCTAATGTGCAAATATATAGCCAAAATTTTTTTCTGAACTATTATATTTTTATCATACTTTGTTTTATTTCATTAGCATTAGCCAAACTTCATTTATCGCGTCTTTACTGGATACTAAAAAAGTACCGATATTTCTTACCAGCAAGTCGGAATCTCTTGTCGATAACCCCAGAAATGACATATAACTCGAGATATAAGAGATACACAAACCCCAATTCCACATAAACATAGTTATAAACTAAATATTACAGTGTGTTCCCGGACTACGATCTTCAATCCCTAATTCGTACAATGGTCGATATATCAAAGCAATTTCTGAAGGGTTCTATGAATAAGGTATTTTTTGTCATAGCAACAATCTGTGTTATTTCGTTCATTATATTCAGATTTTATAAGAAAATTATTACACATTCATTCCACATTGGTTTTGTAATTGTCTACTGATCTTTAAATAATTAAAACCAAAAGTAATGGATCAAAGCTAGCGAGTATGAATCTCGAATTTTATTTTATTTCTGGATTTTATTCGTTTAATGCTTCCAAACCTTCCAAATCATGTTTTCCAACTAGGATAAATCAAAAAAGGACTATTTGAAGATTTCATAGGCACCACCAAACAATACGGCAATAAATGAATTTCATTGAGCTGACAACCCCTTTTTGGAGGGGTATTTTGATTCTAGATGGCCAGGCAGAAAAAAAAAGTTGAGACTGATTGAAAATATCCTTCGTCAACTTCAAGCTACTTAGTTAAGTTTTTAATTAACTTTAATTAGTTTAATGTCACTGTTTGATTTGGATACGCAACTTGAAGGCAGTATGTAAGTTATCATATAGGGGCAAAGCAGGCGCGTGCACAAGAACTTTTTCAGGGGGGGGGGATAATAAAAAAAGATGATTTGAGGGTACTTATGCCTTGTGCGGTACCCACCGCTATAGACTGTACAAGGAAATACTAATGGAAACCCGTCAAACGGGTATTTGCAAGAGATAAATTGATCGCAAAGCGTGGTTTCTCATTGAGTTTACATATTTAAACTGTTGTTGTTTGGGGTTTAGGGGGGGGGAAGATACCTAGGCTAGGTTATGTTCCGTATTTAATATAAGCCATGCTTTAATCCCCTCCCCCACCCCCTAATGTACAAATATATAACTCAAATTTGTTTCTAAACTGTTATATTCTATTTCATTATTATTAACCAAACTTGACTTCTTTCGTGGTTACCGTATAATACATAATTACCGATTTGAGTTAGTGGCCAGGGGCTCAAGAAAAACTCCTTACATCCCTGGACAGAGGCATTATCCCCATGTAAGGCGTGACAAATAAAGCCTGTATTATTGTCAACTCAAGCGCACCAAAAAGCCTTTGAAACTACGACCAAAGATCAGGCACGTATGTGGCTTTAAGTAAACATGAGTGACAAATTTTCTGTTTAAAAGAAATGTATGGGCACATGAAAAGCACATTGAGTTTCTGAAAACAAACTTTAACTTACCCACCCCCTCCCATTCCTTTCGTGTTTCTCAGGCTGTATAGTTACTTTATTCTATGTAACAAAAGTAATAAATTTACCAACTTTACACAACAAAAGCTTTACTCACGATAGGCCATAAAATAAATGGCATTGCTATCTATTCGTTGAAAAGAGAACAAAAAATCCTCATACAGTTGGCTCACAAACGACAATAGAGATCATTACTCCTACCAAGATCTGTCTCAGTGACATTGTGTCAATTAAAATGGACCTTAGACAATGTTCTTAGGTGAATTTTGAGATTGACTGAGTCAAGTTGTCTTCGTAAAAGAGATTTTAGTCTTAGATGGAAAAAATATGTAATTTTTTGGTGTTAATACTTATTTTTAGGATATTTTTGAGACTATAGAATTTAAATCCTAGATCTTCTAAGTCATTCAGGACTAAAGTTCACAGGGATTTGCTTAAAGAGATTAGAACGGCAATCGGAATCACCACTACTTGTTAGATGTGTCTCAGTGGCATCCCGTCAATTGAAAAGGGACTGTTTTCAAAATAATTGCTTCGTCATGTCACAGTTTGTTATCTCAATATGGATTCGTAACGCTGTATATAAAAATCTTGCATGCGGTTCAGTTTGATAGATGTTCTTATAATGCTTTCCCTCTGGCCCTTAAAATGTCTTCCCTGTTGCTATCCAATTCCAAGTGCTTCTTTGCCTAATCCACATTGAAATGCTGCAGATTAAAATCCTCTAGAATTTGAAAATTTCAGAGGCGAATAGGACCAAGTCCACGAAAACAAAGAAGAAAATCCGAAACCAAGATTCGTTGTTAGTTTTACTTTAATACAACACTCGCCTAGTTGGGGAAAATAGTAAAGGTTTGTTAATGTGCTAAGGGGTGTTCGAGTGTTGACTTGGGGTAAATAATCGCACGTCAACTAAAATTTCACACATCGCAGTCACAATCATAAGTGGTCGCAGTCGTAGTCGCAAGTAATCGCAGTCGCAGTTGCAAGAAGTGACAGATAGTTACCGAGTGCGAGCACTTCGTACTTGGCTAAAATTGCGGTGTTATTGGTAAATGACACGAGCGTATTTCGGGTAATAGTATAAACTTGTGTATCGAAAGTGTTGACACTTTACATGAGACTCGACCCGACGGTGCGATATCACTATCGATGTTTCTGGCATCGTATCGAGTATCGGGCAACAATGCGTGTAGTATGCAATAGTCACTAAATTATTTGTTAAGTATTGTTAAATAAAGTCTTCTAATCTGTCGAGTATTAAGGATAAATTGAGCCATTATAATCGATATTAAAGGATCTAGTGCTGAGGGGCATCTAAATTTTTTTTTCTTTACTTATAGCTTCCTATATGAGCTTCATCGTGGTTGCAGCGGTAGCTACAACCTAGTAAAGAGCGAACCACGGCCCATAGTAACCGAAAGTTAAAGAACGCGTTTTGAAAAAAAACTACCAAGTGAAAAATTGCCATGTAACACTGATTCAGGAATGGTAACTATTATTCCGGTTTTTCTTAAAAGTAAAAGCTTTTTGCGAAAAGAAATTTATGGTCAGATCAAAATGAAAAGTATACCATTGGAATCAGCATGGTCGAAAACCTAATACAGAGAAATTACAGTCCCCCTCCTTGAACAACAACGAAAATCACTGTTTTGCATGGGCTGCACTGATTTGTCTCCCGTTTTTTTTTCTAGCAGGGCTACGGGGTGACCTGAACATCATAGAGAGGTGAGTAATAGCTCATTCGAACGGAAATTAAATTTGCTAGTGCCCTTTTTAAGTGACCAAAAAGATTGGAGGGCAACTACCCCCCCCTAAAGGCCCCCTCCCTCCAAAGTCATCCAAACACAATTCTGAAATAACCATTTTGTTCAACATAGTTCAAAGGTCAAATATCTTTGGTTTTGATGATGATATGACCCTCCGTAGTCCCTAGAGAAGGGGCTGCACACTGTATCGATATCGTACGTATTTATATTACGCGTATCGGTAGAGCGTATTGTTATTGGGCGTATTGGTATCGCAGGTATCTAGACAGACTTTTACTAGCTCAATTAAAGATATTTCTCATATCTACGTCCAGTGGCATAATTTCTTCAAAATCCTTGGGGGGTAGGGGGGCAAAGTTGTAGCCAGTTTTCCAAAATCAAGTGAAAATGATAGTGAAAACTGAAAAATGAGCCGTTTAGTACCATAAAGGCAAAGATATACTAAAAAAAACTAACCTGTTTCTCTGGATACTTGAATTATGCAGGCTTGTCTTAGTTTTGACAAGACTTTTTGCAGAAACTAAATTTCAGCTGGGGGACAAAATGAGGTAGGGGGACTTTGGTCTGCAGAAGGCAGTTGTCCCCTCCTGCCCCATAACAAGTTGAGCCCCTTTCTACGTCCTTCCTGTAAATTCAACCACGAGAAAGTTTCAAATAGCACTAAAAACAACGATTTTGGCGCCACGTCTCAAGGGGAAAAGCTGGAGGTTGTGGGCTACCAGTACTTTTTAGGGTGACATTTAATGGCTCATTTGAAAGCTACTTTTCATATCTACGTGATGCTTATCAATTCTACCATTCATAAGTGTGATATAGCAATAAAAGCGACACTTTTGGTGTCACTTCTTCAGTAGAAATGCTTGGAAGTATAAAACGATATCATCATTGTAATAATTATGGTCCGAAACCCTTAACCGGAGGTTTCCAAGAACACCTAAGCCCCCTTAATAAGCTACGCAATTAAGGTACAACCACTAATATATCAAATTAGATTATTAGAGTTTTGTTTCTGTTCGTAAAACGTTCGACTTAAAATTAGAGTGGCTTGCGTTCGACACCGGCTTGATTTTTTTTTATTATTATTATGGTTTTCTCCCTTCTATAGGATCATTTTCAGATAATTTCACTGTTTTTGTAAATGTGATGCACTCATTTTTTTAACGTATGTCCCAGGAAGGTATTTGGTCAAGCATTTTGATTCAAAAGGGAATAGACGCCATCCAGTTCATGGTTTGCAACGACATTCTGAGTAGATCACTAAATCCATACCCCAACGAGTGGAGTAATTTTGTCAAAATCCTATGGGGGGGGGGGGGTCAATGTTAGAGGCAATTTCCCTATTTCAAGTGAAAATGACTGAGAAAACTGAAAAACGAGCCGTCTAGTATTAAAAGAGGTAAAGATATAGTAAAGAAAAATGGCCTGTTTCATTGGATGCTTGAATTATGCAGGCTTATCTTAGTTTTGACAAAATTTCTGGAGAAACTAAATTTAAGCTGGGAGGGGGGAGTAGTAAACTGGGGTCTGGAGGAAAACTGATGTCTGGGAGGGAAGTCCCATAGCAAATTACTACGCCTCTGACCCCAGACCCCTACCACTTAGTGGTTGGAGAATTGTAGGCATGTGGTTCTGGAACCACTCTAAGTTGTATATTAAAAGAAGGATTGCTTATCAAATGAAACTAAGAGAGGAAAGAAAATAACAAACTGAAAAATAAATCAAAAAAGGTGAAAAAACGAGGATTTTGTCAGCCAGTGGTGAAACATGAAGAAAAAGAAATAAGCAAATATTTCGACAAGGACCTACGCCGAGTTGTCCTCAGTGCTAAACAAAAAGAAAAGTAAGAAAGAAAAGACAAAGAAACCAACGAAAATCGAACCTTTCGAAGTTTACCTCACAACGCCAGAACAAAAACTCAGTTTTATGATTACTTTTCAGATAATCCACTATTTTTGCAAACATAATACTCTCATTTTTTAAGGTATATCCCGGGAAGGCTGATTTTAAACCTATTAGTCATATCTACGTGCTTTTCATCAATTTTACCATCCAAAAGGGCCATATAGCACTAAACGGCACTTTTGGTACCACTTCTTAAGTGGAAGAGTTTAGAAGCATAAAACGGTACAATTGCAATACAAGTTCTAAAGCTAGTCTATAGTCCTAATATTATCAAGATGACTTTACTTCGAACTTGTGTACAAATTAAATAAAAAAAAAACAATTTTTTTTAACTGAAAATAAGGAGCGACATTAAAACTTAAAACGAACAGAAATTATTCCGTATATGAAAGGTGCTGCCCCCTCCTCAACCCCTTGCTCTTTACACTAAAGTTTTTTATTGTTTTAAAAGACGAAGTTGTGAGACAAAGTCAAGCTTTAGCATAAGAAGGGAGGGGGCAGCCCCTTTGACATACGGAATAATTTCTGTTCGTTTTAAGTTTTATCGTCATTCCATACTTTCAGTTAAAAAAACTTGTTTTTTATTTAATTTCTGAACGTTTTTGAGTTAATGCAGCTTTTATTTTGGCTCACCGTACATGAATAATTAAAACGAAATTTGCATATTAATTTTACTGTTTTTTCGTTTTTTTTTGCTAAATGGCTTTCTGGAAATTTTGTTCTGGCGTAACTTACGACTTAACTTACGTAACGAACTTCTATATTCGTTTATTTTTATTACGTATATTAAGGGGTTTGCCCCCCTAGTCAATACCTCGCTCTTTACGCTAAAGTTCGAATTTTGTTCCAATTCTTTAAGAGTGACACCTTAATCACAAAGGCCATTAGTTAGAATAAATAGCTCTGATTAAAGTAAAAAAAAAAATTAGCGCAAAGAGCGAGGTAATGACCAGGGGGCGAACCCAATCATATACGTAAAAATTTCTGTTCGTTTTAAGTTTTGATGTTGCTACTTACTTTCAGTTGAAAAAATTGTTAATTTTTTATTTAATTTCTGATCGTTTTTTTAAAATAATTCTGGGAAATCCTGCGCCTCCTTTCATAGCAATGTCCCTTCCCCCATGAAAACTTCTTCCATGGAAAGATCCCCTCACGTAAAATATGGAGGGGGGGGTAAAGCATAGCTTATATTAAATACGTAATCTAACCTAGCCTAGGTACCTTTTCCCCCCCTAAACCCCCCCCCCCCAAAAAAAAAGTTTAAATATTGTAAGCGCAGTGACAAACCACGGTTTGCAATCCAATTCTCTATTGAAAGAAACCCGTTTGACTAGTTTCTTAAGCATCTTCCATATACAATATATCGCGTGGGTTCCAGCTAATTGACAAGTACCCGTTTGTCTAAATCTTTAATAAGGAGAAATAAACGTTAATCGTTGATAAGTCACAGGCATGATTGACTAGATATTCCACGTTTTCCCCCGGGGTCCCTAAATGATGCCCTGATGGTAGTCGACATCCAAGTATCTCTTTTTTGCCAAGCATACAGAAGAATAAGATTGATCAAAACTTGCCGAGACAACTTTCATCACAACAAAGATCAGAAGAAGAAAAAAATCCTCCTAGATTTTGACAAGAGGTCTGCTCATCAAAAAATACGAGATCTGTCACAGTGACATCATGCCAATTGAAAAAGAAATACAAGAAATTGCTTCATCATGTCACAGTCTTTTTGTTTCTTTAATATGGAGTAGCAACGCCCTTGATCAAGTTTTGCACGCATTTGACTGTTTCATTAAAGTGTTCTTTGCTTTCACTGTCGTTTTACGGCAAAAAGCCAAAAGCGGAATCGACTTCTTTGGTACGGTACTCATCACTCTTTTCTAACCGGATTCTGAATTTCCTGCCTTCTCTAACTTATAACCCTAAGGTAGCATAGTGAATTGATGCTCTGCTTGGCAATACGGGGCCCAGGGACTGATTGCTGCTACCGCAAGGTTGGGCGACACGCTCGCTATTTGTCCCTGTACATAAGAACCGGCGTCTGAAACGTCAATTGGACGTCAAGCAAGGGCTCTGGAAGATCTTTATCCTCCAACTTATAAGAGCTAGATAGACAAAGTTGCGTATGGAAGTTGTATCTCTTATTGACCCACCCCCCTTAAAGTGGTGTAGGAAAAATGCTATAAAATGTGGAAAAATACGAACTGTGCAAATCTTTATATCAAAAGTAAAGTAATGTTACTTTATCTTCTTTTTTCAAACCGTTCATGGTAATAAATGATAAAAAGCGACCGCTAGTAGAAACTCCAACTCTGAAAACTGATTTGAGTTTCAATATATTTTTCAAGTGCATCTACTTTTGATTCTGATTCCAAATTAAGTTAATTTTATATTTACCGATCAAGAATCAATCATATTAGAAAAATCGCATACATTTCGAAGGAGAGAAAACCCCCAAAAGAGTTGTGATCTTGATGAAAACTACGCCGTCGAACTGAAAATCAATGAAATATTAGAAAAACCTATAGCAGAGCTTTCAAGCTGGTATCTACAAAAGAAAACGAAATTATACGTTTTTCCTTAGAAGGATGGTTATCGAACGTGTTTACTTGTTGTGGTTCATGTCTACTTGGTGGTCGAAGAATACTGAAGTGGACTTACAGGAATGGAAATTTTAAATGCTAGTGTCTTTTTTAAGCCACAAATGAAATCAAACCCCGAAAAGTCGGATTTCTGCAATTATTTCTGCTATATAAACAATTTCATGCCAAATAGGGTTGGAATGCTATTAAGCGGTAGTTCTCGGATAGCCAATGGTCTTAGAACTATCCAAAAGCTATTTATTAATCCCTTGTTCCAGAGGCCTTATTACTAGGCGTTGATGCATTTGTCTTTAATCGTACATACAGCTCATAGCAAATGGAGGGATTAATAATGAAGTTCATTCTAGACCATTTGTACAGCAAACCTAACCGTTATAAATTATTGTATAGTAAGGCACGAGCTATTGAGCGGAGGGGGGGGGGGCAATGTGTCTTTTTGGGGGGATTTCTAACGCCTTGAAAAGAGGATGTACAGGCCAAGTATCTCAAAACTTCCATGAGAGATACTACTACTACTAGTCACAACTCACCGCAACATCAAGCCGCCTGAGGCCAACACAGCTACGCACGCTCCTTTATTATCCCAATCTATTCAAAGTCTTCCTCTTCACACCCTCCGAGGGAGATCCCATTTCCCTTTAATCTTTCTTTACGACATCCTCCGACCCCAACTGCGGATGACCTGCTTTCAGTTTAGCCCTTCTTCAGATCAGTATAAAAAGCAAGGGGGAATACCTCCAAAATTCTTCTGTTTTGTTTACTTTACCTAGTTTATGCTCTCTATTTAAAAGCAAGAATATAGTTTGTACTATACTGAAATAAATTCTTTTACATGTTTTAATTTTTATAACTTTAAGAAATCAAAATTAATTAAGATTTTAAGGAATTAATATTATCATATGTATATTAAACTGCACATTTTTTCAGTAAATTCATTTGATTTTTTTTTCAGTAAAATACAAATTATATTCTGGCTTTTAGAAAGCATAGGGGTTTAGAACCCTACTCATATCCATTTCTGCTCGTTTTGAGTTTGACTCTGTTATTTATTTTGATTTCTGTTTGGGTTTCATTTATTTATTGATACTGCTTTGTGGTAGTTGTATGCTTGGTAGATTATTTGATTCTATTTTTGTTCGTTTTTGGTTTAATGCAGTTCTTTACTTTTTTTGAAAAACTTATTTTGTGGAAAGTGTTTTTTTAATTAATCAACATAAAAAGACTGACGCGGGGTCAGGTTTTTCTTCTATGTTTTATATCCATGCTTTTATTTTAGTGTTCATCAAGTTTACTTTCTTTAACATTTTAACGTTTTATAATTTATGTAGGCCTATTGATACCTTTTCGTTGAATTTTTCTTCGCTCATCGCGTTTCCTTTCTTTTCTCGGATTTACTGAAGAATTTCGCTCATTTCGTTTATGCTTGTTACGCTCACTTTTTTAACGTTTGGATTAAATTAAAACTTTTTCGTTGCATTTTTCGTGGTCATCACGTTTATTTTTCGTGCTCATCACGTTTATTTTTCCTTTTTTTTTAGTTTCACATTTCCGAATTAACACGTTAATATATTTCGTTACATTTGTTTTGTACTTTACTTTGTGCTCACGATTGGATTTAGCTAGAACTTGGTTGCATTTCTTTGCGCTCGTCGCGTTTATTTATTTTGGGCTCATCATGTTTTTTCACACTTTCAGATTTCTCTTATTTTGACAATGAGTCTTTTGTCAGAACTGTTTAGCAGGAAGCATTTGTATGCTGTCGCCCTTTTCAGTCAAATTAGCTTTGTGGTAATTCAATTCTGGCACCAACCTGATTGAAGAATTTTCTGCTAAAATCCCCACTAAGATTTTAAACTACCCAACCACCTTATACCATTTGTAATTGGACTTACATTATACCAGAATACGGTTTCGATTTCGCAATTCGATGCTTTCATTTTTCTCTTATTTTTTTTCACATTTCTGTTGCCAGGGGCGGACACAGATTTAATGTATGGGAGAGTGAACCATCAAAAAAAAGCTCTCCGATTGGTCCCCTACACCCCTCCTGTAATTAATACAACTTTCGACTTTCTGGGTGAGGGTTCATGTGCCTTCAAAACCACCCCCTGGATCCAGCCTTTGTTGGGCGCAAACTTCCCCCAAGTATGATCTTGCATTTATTACTTTATTTTTTCACTGTCTAGTTAAAACGAAACTTAATAGCAAATACTCTACGGTAACTGGTATAAATGTACTATGCACAAAATATGTAAGTATTTTACCAGGTCCATAGCCTACCCAGCTTTTGTTGCCAATGAATAAGTGTGTATTTTATGTTATTTCTTTGCATTACAGTTGGACTCAAACCCATCTCTGGACATAGCCTTGCATTTCCATTTGTTTTTGTCATTCCCTTATCCAAGAAGTAATTTTTTGCTAACAAATTCATTATGAGTGACTATATATAAATCCATTACGGGTAACTCTAAGATGCTATAAAAAAAAAAAAAAAAAAAAAAAAAAAAAAAAAAAAAAAAAAAAAAAAAAAACTACTTATTCTCTTGTTGGGATCATTTGGAGATGTCAATGCATGTTCTCCCTGCAATTCAAGGCAAAATGAAAATTATCGAATTATTTTAAAATAAATTCTGTATACTTTAAATCAAGCGTGTGTGTCAGTGCAGTTATTCATTTTCACTGAAAAATAAGCTTAACCAATCAAGCTAGAAACATAGAAAAAGTATGAAGAATAACTTTGGAATCCTGAGGATGCAGAAGGCTATACAAATCCAAAAGAATAAAAAAAAGGAAATGTGGCATCAGTACGGAAAAAGAAGTGTGGCATCATCATAAGAAGTGTATTAGGGTCAAAGGTCCGGGCATCATCCGAACGAAAGAAAAGGGACCTATCCTATATCCACTCTTTCTATGTTTCTTTCTAAAAGATAGTATAAAATGTAGGTTATATATATCCTTACTCTGGCAAAAAAATGAGTAGTTTTCTTTGGCTTTAGGTTTTGAAGACACAATTCTAAGGATTTGAGTTGGATTTTAGGCCATAAAAGATTTTTTAAGCCATAAAAGATTTTTTTCCCGATTTGATATATTTTTAAAATTCTTTCAAATTCTTACAATCGTTCTCATAATTCAGGATTTAGCAAAGATATGAGGCTCAAGACGCTTCCTTGTTTGGCCTCATTCCTGCTGTCGATCAATTTTTGAGGGTTTTCTTTTATAACACTACGTTTGTTCATGTTAAACAAAATTCAGTACCCTTTCAAGGGAGTATGGGTTAGCGTCACCAATTAGAAAGGCAGAGGTGTTTTTGCCCCCTAGATTTTGAAAAAATACCTTTTTTCGGTGCAATTTTATTGAAAAAAATTGCTTTTTTGGTATTTAAACAGAAAACTGGACAAATTTGCCCCCCCAAACATTGAAAATACATTTGTCCTTTCCCCCCGCAAATGTTCGTAAATTGACACCACTGGCACGGGTTAAGATATGTAATAATCTTCTGTTCTAACTCAGAAATCAGATAGGCAAGTAAAAAGAAATATACCATGCGATTCCCTATTCAACGATCTTTCCAAGCATAATATACGAATTACTATTGTCGGAATTGTGTACCAGCCCCCACCCAGGGCGTAGCTCCATCATTTTTAATGGGAAGGTGGGGGGGCAAGAGGGGTCTACATCCGGAGAGTCAAGGGGGATAGTAGAAGGGGGGGTGTTACTCGTGACACCCACCCCTGCTGCCATCTACAATTTAGTCTAACTCTGTCAGTACACCAAATAAGTGTATAGAGTCCCCGGGGAGAACACGAGGTTAATGGGGTCAATGACCTAAATTTCCAAAGGTCGAGGTTGTTGTTGATTCCGATGCAATTGTCAAGGTCAATGTTGTTGTTGCTGTTGTAAGTACACGCCCTCAGTGAATTTTAGGATCCAGAAATAGTATTTGTTGTTGTTTCCGAGGCAATTGTCAAGGTCAATGTTGTTGTTGTTGTAAGTGGACGCTCTCAGCGAATGTTATGATCCAGGAATAGTATATGCTCTTGTTTTTGTTTTGGGCATGTACATACTTGAGAACAATCTCATGGTGTCCAGAAATAGGAAACAACATTTATTTGTTGTTGTTGTTTTGGGTAAATGTTATGAGTTTCCCGGATACAGTTACATCATGTGTTTCCTTTCTCAGCCAATCAGAGGGCTTTGTTTACATATTACTGACGGAGGGAATATAAAGAATGGATGTTTACTATAGTTTTATTAGTCTGTGAATAGAATTCAAGGTGTGAGAAGAACAGTTTTGACTTTACTCATTTGGATATATATTTGCGATGGCGATGAGTTGAATGTTTACCATATTAGAAGTTGATAGTGGAGTTGATGGTAATAGTAAAAGAGCACCAAACATTGCGGTGGAAATCACGAAATGATCACGTCTTTGTCTTGAATGGGATGCAGTATATGCAAGATATGTGATATGCTTGAGCAAATTTAAAATGGAGGATCAATTATTTTTCGCCGCTAAAGTTGATACAGCACATGTGAATAGACTTCAATGTGCTTTAAGTGCATTGGTGAAACATATCGAAGACAATAAACAGTATCGCTAATTGTACATGCTCTGTATTATTGCACAGTTGTTGTAATTATTCAATAAAATTGTTTCGAAATCGAAAATGTTCTCTTTCTTTTCTGGTTAGGGCTAACGAACCAGGGTCAGTCTAGAGTCAGCAGTTGGAGTGAAAGGATTGCAAAGTGAATAAATTTGAGAAAGAGAGAATTAGATCAAATCTAGTGTTTATGGAAAAACATTTGATTTTGGATGATGATTTTCTCGAGTTATCTCTTAAACGCAGGATATTCTCTTGTCAGGGAACACTTGACAATATAATGAGGAGTGATTCTCCCCATTGGTCTATTGTATGAAACTTTTAAAATGTGACTCAAATGCTTATAGTCAATTTATTGATATATTAATTGGAACAAAGCAGAATCATATTGTGGATATACTTTTGGAAATATTGCCAATGGATTCAATGTAGATGGCTGAGCCATGGCTCCCCCCATCATTCGAAAGAGGTAACGTCACATAGCTACTCCTCTCTCCCCCATTTCCCTCTCATTGAATTTATCGAACGAAGAGGATCAGTTTCGTTTTAGCTGTGAGTGAGTTGACATCGGAAACCAAAAAATGTTTTATATATGTCCATTGTGCATGTACACTCTTGGCAGTTGGAATCAATGTGAGACTTGTACAATTATTGATGACTATAGTGAAAAGTGTAAATTATGTAATCCTTGTAAATTACATAGAGGCTATGCAGTACAAATTAAAGGGTGTACTTCATGTCTTGAGGAGGTGTGTGACTCTCATCCTAGAGGGCACCTGTGCTCCAATTGTCACTATGATAAATGTGATCAGTGGGAGAGTACTTACCCCGCTATGATTGGAAAGAATCCCAAACGTGATTTTAGTTTATTTCTACGAGATTGGTATCGTCGCTGATTTAAATTATTCTGGGAAGAAGAATCATATCTACGATTTAACTGTTGTTCTAACAAGACACTTTGGTTTCTGTATTACCGCTTTGACGACCCCGCCCGCTAGGACTATAAGCCAAGTGCTTTTGATTGCACAGTTACAAACTTTATTTTACCACTTAAGAAAACTGTTTTTGGCATTCCCTGAAATAGACGTACTGAAAATCATTAATTTCATAATATGAATGCAAATAGTATCATTGACTACAAAGAGATATGACCAGAGTGAAGTTAGGTTATTCTGCAGAAAATGTGACCCTTACTTTTCAGTCAATCATGATCAATATACAGTGAATCCAAACGATTTACCATCATTATTGGTTCACGACAGTTTCCTATACCTCGAAGATGAATAAGTCTAAAGTGAAGATTTAAAGACATTGTTGTATATATATATGCATTTTATTAATAAACAAATTCACAAACAATTTTTAAGCACTTTTCTTTTAGGGTACTGAAATCAATGCTATATAGGTCTGAGAGGATATTTTCCACTAGAAATTCGTTCATACGTGGATTGTCAACATAAATGTGGAGAAACTGCTCGTAAGTATAACCGCGACATCGGAGCACAAAATATAGCAGCGCATGGAAGCCACAGCTTTTAGTCGTTAGATCCTGAACCCTCTTTCGATTTTGAATAATAGTTTTCCCACTGCTCTGAATATAGTTGCTGATGTGGGGTGTGTAAAATATATAAGGTAGACCAAGAGGATTAAAATACTCAATTTTATTCATTGTTTGAAAGATGAACAGCCAAAGACACATCAACACAGGCGACTGATTGCTATTACCAATAATTAATGCGTTGCTAACCCATTAAATTTTTTCAATACAATGTAAGGGCAGACAATAGGATTTGTACAGGGACATATAAGGGTCCATATTAAATACACTGATTCTTTGACTGGTGTTCCTGTCACCAAGTCTAGTAGAACACTACCTTCGGGAGTGATTTCCCAATAGGTTTCATATTGGTTTCTTGAGATTAGTGCAATACTCTCAGCCAATGGGTCGGCAAATGTGCACTCTAAACGCACACTCCCCGCACGTACTATACTCATATCCTGCTTACCCGACAACTCAAAAAAAACGATTCCATTCGACATGTCGACTCTATTTTCTGGGTTACCAGGTCAGTGTAGTGGCGAGTCGTTGTCTAGGGGTTTCATTATCAGCCCATGAAGGGTCCTATAGGACCTATCAACGGCGAGATAATAGTGGGGTATGCCGTTTACTGAGAACACTAAATGCGACACTTCGCACTTCTCAGATTGATGAGTGCCTTCGGTTCATAATCCAATTACAC
>NC_142796.1:46748363-46835863 GCF_049724085.1 Artemia sp. Qi Xiang Cuo
ACCACGTGGTTTACGGTTTTCTCAGTGAGAATGAAAAAACAGGAATTTTTCTCACTTGAAAAAACATGAATTTTCTCACTTTTATGGATGTTTTTTTGGACGATTATGTGTGTTGGTCAGTTTATTTGATGTTTTTCATTGATGTCAACAGAAATTTATGTATTTTTTTTGTTTTTTGTCAGTGAGAATTAAAAAACCGCGACGAGTACAACAATTTATGGATGTTTTATGGTTTTTGTCAGTGAGAATAGAAAAACAGGATTTTTCTCACTTTGATGGATGTTTCAAGGCCAATTTATTTGTTGTTGTTTGTCCAGGTGTAATGACAATGGGATGATTTACATAATCAAGGGGAATTATTGACTCACGAAAAGGAATTAAGAAACAAACATGGTTTCTTTGTTGTTTGGCTAACCTAACCTGAGAAATTGATTTACATAATCTGCGGGGAATTATTGATTCACGGAAGGGGAATTAAGAAACAAACACGGCTTCTTTGATCTTTAGGCTAACCTAACCTGAGAACTTGATTTACATAATCGGCGGGGAACTATTGATTCACGAAAGGGGTATTAAAAAACAAACATGGCTTCTTTGTTGTTTGGCTAACCTAACCTGAGAAATTGATTTACATAATCGGCGGGGAATTATTGATTCACGAAAGGGGAATTAAAAACATTATGGCTTCTTTGATCTTAGGTCTGAGGGATAAACGCTCTTTAGGTCAGAGAGAAAAATTAATATTCTATTTTTAAATAGGGCTTCATTGATCTTTGGTGTCAGGAATTAGAAATGACATCACTTGTTATCTTGTCATCACTTGACATCACTTGACATCACTTTGGTGTTGGAATTATGCGGGAAGTCTAAAGAGATAGAAATTCTATTTTTAAATACGGCTTCACTGATCTTTAAGTCGGAGAGATAAATTGATATTCTAACGAAACCTTAATAGTGTAGCTAGGAAAATTTATGAGATGAAGAGATTTACGCGCGAAAGGGTTTCCTAGAAATTTCAAATGTGACAGCGCAGGGATGCCAAAACAATAGGAACACGCAGCAATTACTTTTAGGGAATTATTTGGGCGAAACCGTTTTAGACATTTTAGGGAATTATTTCGGCGAAACAGTTAGAGACATTTTTAAAAGATGATTTCAGAAGATGTTTTAGAAGAGGATTTGAGGATGAAACTCTGTGGTCGTTATAATACACAAGTTCTATTTGATGGTTATGTGTGTTGGTCAATTTATTTGAAAGGGGAATTAATTTGTTGTTTCTAAGGGGAATTATTGATTGACAAGAAAGGGGAATGAGTTTGCTGTTTCTAAGGGGAATTATTGATTCATGAAATGGTAATAATTCTATTTTTTCATGGGGAATTATTTATTCAAAAAAGGGGAATTAATTTGTTGTTTGTTGGGGCAATTATTGATTCACAAAATGGGAATTAGTTTGTTGTTTCTAAAGAGAATCCTTGATTCACGAAAGGGTAATTAATTTTATTTTTCTAAGTACAATTATTGATTCACGAAAGGGGAATAAATTTTTTGTTTCTAAGGGGACTTATTTATTCACGAAAGGAGAATTAATTTGTTGTTTCTAAGGGCAATTATTGATTCAAGAAAGGGGAATTAATTTGTTGTTTCTAAGGGAAATTATTGATTCACGAAAGGGGAATTAATTTGTTGTTTCTAAGGGGAATTATTGACTCATGAAAGGGGAATTATTTTGTTACTTTTAAAGGGGATTAATGATTCACGAAAGGGAATTATAAATGTAATTACTTGTTTCCTAGGATTTATACGGGACTCTAAGGAGATAAATTAATATTCTATTTTTAAATACGGCTTAATTGATCTTTAAGTCGGAGAGATAAATTGATATTCTAACGAACCCTTAATAGTGTAGCTGGGAAGATTTATGAGATGAAGAGATTAACACGGGAAAGGGTTTCTTAGTAATTTGAAATGTGACAGAGCAGTGATGCCAAAACAATAGGAACACGTAGAAATTACGTTTAGGTATTATTTGGGTGAAACCGTTTTAGGCATTTTAAGAGTTTTAGTTCAGTTTAGTTATAGTTAAGAGTTTGAAGTATTAGCTAAGAGTCTTAGCATAGAGTTTTTTTCGGAGTTACAGTCTATCTTCTTTTTATTTAATAGTATAGATTTTTGGCCTATAGTCATAGATTAGAGTTTTTGTTAGAGTTGAAGTTTATTTTAGTAATAGTTAAGAGTTTAGAGTTTTAGCTTAGAGTCTTAGCATAGAGTTTTTGTTAGAGTTCCAGTTTCGCTTAGTTTTAGTTAATAGTTTAGAGTTTTAACTTAAAGTCATAGCTTATAGTTTTTGTTAGAGTTGAAGTTTAGTTTAGTCATTGTTAAGAATTATGAGTTTTAGCTTAGAGTCATAGCTTAGAGTTTTAGTTAAAGCTATGGTTAAGAGTTGAGAGTTTTAGCTTAGAGTCTTAGCTTAGAGTTTTTGTTGAAGTTCTAGTTTAGTTTAGTTTAGTTTTAGTTAAGAGTTCAGAGTTTTACCTAAGAGTTTTAGCTTAGAGTTTTAGTTAGAGTTGAAGTTTACTTTAGTTTTAGTTAAGAGTTTAGAGTTTTAGCTTAGAGTTTTTGTTAGAGTTCTAGTTTAGTTTAGTTTCAGTTAAGAGTTTAGAGTTTTTTGCTTAGAGTCTTAGTTTAGAGTTTTTGTTGAAGTTCTAGTTTAGTTTAGTTTTAGTTAAGAGTTAAGAGTTTTACCTTAGAGTCTTAGCTTAGAGTTTTTGTTAAAGTTCTAGTTTAGTTTAGTTATAGTTAAGAATTTAGAGTTTTTTAGCTTAGAGTCTTAGCTTAGAGCTTTAGTTAGAGTTTTAGTTTAGTTTAGTTTTAGTTAAGAGTTTAGAATTTTTACCTTAGAGCCTTAGCTTAGAGTTTTAGTTAAGAGTTCTAGTTTCGTTTAGTTATAGTTAAGAGTTTAGAGTTTTAGCTTAGAGTCTTAGCTTAGAGTTTTTGTTAGAGTTTTAGTTTAGTTTATTTTTAGTTAAGAGTTTTGTGTTTTAGTTCAGAGTCTTAGCTTAGAGTTTTTAGATAGAGTTCTAGTTTAGTTTAGTTATAGTTAATAATTTAGAGTTTCACTTTAGAGTCTTAGCTTAGAGTTTTAGTTAGAGTTGAAGTTTAGTTTAATTATAGTTAAGAATTTCGAGTTTAGCTTAGAGTCATAGCTTAGAGTTTTAGTTAAAGTTATAGTTTAGTCAAGTTATATTTAAGAGTTTAGAGTTTTAGCTTAGAGTCATAGCTTAGAGTTTTTGCTAGAGTTCTAGTTTAGTTTAGTTTTAGTTAAGAGTTTGATGTTTTACCTTTGAGTCTTAGCTTAGAGTTTTTGTTAGAGTTTTAGTTTAGTTTAGTTTTAGTTTAGAGTTTAGAGTTTTTAGTATAGAGTCCTAGCTTAGGGGTTTAGTTAGACTTTTATCTGAGTTGATTGATTGTTAAGAGTTACGAACCTTGGCGTTGAGTTTTTGTTAGCTCTAGTTTAGTTTAGTTTTAGTTATTATCAAGGTGTTTTACCTTAGAGTCTTAGCTTAGAGTTGTATTTATATTTTTTTTTTACTTTAGTTATAGTTAATAATTTGTAGTTTTAGCTTATAGTCTTAGCTTAGAGTTTTAGTTTTTGTTGAAGTTCTAGTTTAGTTTAGTTTTAGTTAAGAGTTTAGAGTTTTAGCTTAGAGTTTTAGTTAGAGTTGAAGTTTACTTTAGTTTTAGTTAAGAGTTTAGAGTTTCAGCTTAGAGTTTTTGTTAGAGTTCTAGTTTAGTTTAGTTTTAGTTAAGAGATTAGTTTTTAGCTTAGAGTCTTAGCTTAGAGTTTTTGTTGAAGTTCTAGTTTAGTTTAGTTTTAGTTAAGAGTTTAGAGTTTTACCTTAGAGTCTTAGCTTAGAGTTTAGTTAGAGTTCTAGTTTAGTTTAGATATAGTTAATAGTTTAGAGTTTTAGATTTGAGTCTTAGCTTAGAGATTTAGTTAGAGTTTTAGTTTAGTTTATTTTTAGTTAAGAGTTTAGAGTTTTTTAGCTTAGAGTCTTAGCTTAGAGTTTTTGTTGAAGTTCTAGTTTAGTTTAGTTATAGTTAAGAGTTTAGACTTTTAGCTTAGAGTTTTAGCTTAGAGTTTTAGTTAGAGTTTTAGTTTAGTTTAGTTTTAGTTAAGAGTTTAGTGTTTTAGCTTAGAGTCTTAGCTTAGTTTTTGTTGGAGTTCTAGTTTATTTTAGTTTTAGTTAAGAGTTTAGAGTTTTAGCCTAGAGTCTTAGCTTAGAGTTTTTGTCAGAGTTCTAGTTTCGTTTAGTTTTAGTTAAGTCTTTATAGTTTTACCTTACAGTCTTAGCTTAGAGTTTTTGTTATAGTTGAAGTTTAGTTTAGTTATAGTTACGAATTTATAGTTTAGCTTAGAGTCATAGCTTAGAGTTTTAGTTAAAGCTATAGTTTAGTTTAGTAATAGTAAAGAGTTTAGTGTTTTATCTTAGAGTCTTAGCTTAGATTTTTTGTTAGATTTCTAATTTAGTTTAGTTTTAGTTAAGAGTTTAGAGTTTTACCTTTGAGTCATAGCTTAGAGTTTTTGTTAGAGTTCTAGTTTAGTTTAGTTTTAGTTAAGAGTTTAGTGTTTTAGCATAGAGTCTCAGCATAGAGTTTAGTTAGAATTCTAGTTCAGTTATAGTTAAGAGTTTAGAGTTTAGGTTAAGTTAGGTTAGGCTAAGTTAGGTTAGGTTAGCCTACGTACGCGTGCGTACGTAGGCTAACCTAACCTAACTTAGCCTAACCTAACTTAACCTAACCTAACTTAATCTAGCCAAACCTAACCTAACTTAAACATGCAGAGATGTTTACTAGCTAACCTAGCCTAACTTAGCTAACCTAACTTAGCTAACCTAACCTAACTTACCTAAACCGACCCAACCTAGCCTGATTTATCCTAACTTAAGCTAGTCTAACCTAACCTAACCATACTTGCTGGAAAATCCCCCCAGGTCGACTTTTTATTTCTTTCTCTCTATGCATGCGTGCGGCTGTAGCAAACGTATTCTGTGGTTGCTCTTACATTGGAAGAGGCTTTCCCAGTGGTAGTCCATGGTAGGTTATTCATGATAAGCTAACCTAATCTAACCTAACTTAAACGTCGAGAAACCTAACCTGTAACCTAACCTAACCTAACCTAATCTAACCTATGGTTTGTGTATTTCTATGCAATATTGTGGGATTTTGTGGTTATGCTAGTTTAGACTAAACTTCAAATCTAACTAAATCTCTAAGCTAAGATTCTAGGCTAAAACTATAAACTCTTAACTATAACTAAACTAAACGAAACTTCAACCCTAACTAAAACTCTAAGCTAAGACTTTAAGGTAAAACTCAAAACTCTTAACTAAAACTAAACTAAACTAAAACTCAAAGCTAAGACTTTAAGGTAAAGCTCTAAACTTTTAACTAAAACTAAACTAAACTAGAACTCTAACTAAAACTCTAAGCTAAGACTCAAAGATAAAACTCTAAACTCTTAACTATAACTGTACTAAAATAGAACTCTAACTAAAACTCTAAGGTAAAACTCTAAACTCTTAACTAAAACTAAACTAAACTTGAACTCTAACTAAAACTCTAAGCTATGACTCCAATGTAAAACTCTAAACCCTTAACTATAACTAAACTAAACTTCAACTCTGTGTAAAACTCTAAGCTAAGACTCTAAGGTAGAACTCTAAACTCTTAACTAAACTAAACTAGAACTTCAACAAAAACTCTAAGCTAAGACTCTAAGATAAAACTCTAAACTCTTAACTAAAACTAAACTAAACTAGAACTTCAACAAAAAACTCTAAGCTAAGACTCTAAGATAAAACTCTAAACTCTTAACTAAAACTGTACTAAACTAGAACTCTAACTAAAACTCTAAGCTAAGACTCTAAGGTAAAACTCTAAAATCTTAACTAAAACTAAACTAAACTAAACTAGAACTCTAACTAAAACTCTAAGCTATGACTCCAAGCTAAAACTCTAAACCCTTAACTATAACTAAACTAAACTTCAACTCTAAGTAAAACTCTAAGCTAAGACTCTAAGGTAAAACTCTAAACTCTTAACTAAAACTAAACTAAACTAGAACTCTAACTAAAACTCTAAGCTATGACTCCAAGCTAAAACTCTAAACTCTTAACTATAACTAAACTAAACTTCAACTCTGACTAAAACTCTAAGCTAAATCTCTAAGCTAGAACTCTAAACTCTTAACTAAACTAAACTAGAACTTCAACAAAAACTCTAAGCTAAGACTTTAAGATAAAACTCTAAACTCTTAACTAAAACTAAACTAAACTAGAACTTCAACAAAAACTCTAAGCTAAGACTCTAAGGTAAAACTCCAAACTCTTAACTATAGCTAGACTAAACTTCAACTCTAACTAAAACTCTAAGCTATGACTCTAAGCTAAGAACTCTAAACTCTTAACTAGAACTAAACTAAAGTAGAACTCTAACTAAAACTTTAAGCTAAGAATCCAAGATAAAACTCTAAACTCTTACTAAAACTGTACTAAACTAGAACTCTAACTAAAACTCTAAGCTAAGACTCTAAGGTAAAACTCTAAACTCTTAACTAAAACTAAATTAAACTAGAACTCTAACTAAAACTCTAAGCTCAGACTCCAAGCTAAAACTCTAAACCTTTAACTATAACTAAACTAAACTTCAACTCTTATTAAAACTCTAAGCTAAGACTCTAAGATAGAACTCTAAACTATAACTAAACTAAACTAGAACTCTAACAAAAAATATTAAATAAGACTCTAAGCTAAGACTCTTGGCTAAAACTATAATCTCTTAACTAAAAATTAACGAAACTACAAATTTAACTAAAACTCTAACTAAAACTCTAAGACTCTAAACTAAAACTCTAAACTCTAAACTAAAACTCTTAACTAAACTACAACTCTAACAAAAAACTCTAAGCTATGACTCTAAGCTAAAACTCTTAACTATAACTAAACTAGACTTCAACTCTATTTAAAACTCTAATCTAAGACTCAGAGCCAAAACTCTAAATTCTTAACTATAGCTAAACTAAACTTCAACTCTAACTAAACTCTAAGCTAAGACTCTAAGCTAAAACTCTAAACTGTTAACTAAAACTAAACTAAACTAGAACTCTAACAAAAACTCCAAGCTAAGACTCTAAGCTAAAACTCTAAACTCTTAACTATAACTAAACTAAACTAGAACTCTAACAAAAACTCTAAGCTAAGACTCTAAGCTAAAACTCTAAACTCTTAACTAAAACTTAACCAAGCTACAGCTTTAAGTAAAACTCTAAGCTAAGACTCTAAGCTAAAACTCTAAATTCTTAACTTTAACTAAACTAAACTTCGACTCTAACTATAACTCTAAGCTAAGACATTATGGTAAAATCCTAAACTCTTAACTAAAACTAAACTAAACTAGAACTCTAACAAAAACTCTAAGCTAAAACTCTAAACTCTTAACTATAACTGAACTAGAATTCTAACTAAACTCTATGCTGAGACTCTATGCTAAAACACTAAACTCTAAACTAAAACTAAACTAAACTAGAACTCTAACAAAAACTCTAAGCTATGACTCAAAGGTAAAACACCAAACTCTTAACTAAAACTAAACTAAACTAGAAATCTAACAAAAACTCTAAGCTAAGACTCTAAGCTAAAACACTAAACTCTTTACTATAACTTAACTAAACTATAACTTTAACTAAAACTCTAAGCTATGACTCTAAGCTAAACTCTAAATTCTTAACTATAACTAAACTAAACTTCAACTCTAACAAAAACTCTAAGCTAAGACTGTAAGGTAAAACTCTAAAGTCTTAACTAAAACTAAACGAAACTAGAACTCTGATAAAAACTTTAAGCTAAAACTCTAAGCTAAAACTCTAAACTCTTAACTATTACTAAACTAAACTTCAACTCTAACTAAAACTCTAAGCTAAGACTCTAGGCTAAAACTATAAACTCTTAACTAAAACTAAACTAAACTAGAACTCCAACAAAAACTAAGCTAAGACTCTAAGCTAAAACACTAAACTCTTAACTAAAACTAAACTAAACTAAAACTCTAACTAAAACTCTAAGCTAAAACTCTAAGCTAAAAGTCTAAACTCTTAACTATAATTAAACTAAACTAGAACTTCAACAAAAACTCTAAGCTAAGACTCTAAGCAAAAACTCTAAGCTAAAACTCTAAACTCTTAACTAAAACTAAACTAAACTTCAACTCTAACTAAAACTCTAAGCTAAAACTCTAAACTCTTAACTAAAACTAAACTAAACTAGAACTTCAACAATAACTAAAACGCTAAGCTAAGACTCTAAGCTAAAACTCTAAACTCTTAACTATAACTAAAATAAACTTCAACTCTAACTAAAACTCTAAGCTAAGACTCTAAGTTAAAACTCTAAACTCTTAACTAAAACTAAACTAAACTAGAACTCTAACAAAACTCTAAGCTAAAACTCTAAACTCTTAACTAAAACGAAACTAAACTAGAACTCTAGCAAAAACTCTAAGCCAAGACTCTATACTAAAACACTAAACTCTTAACTAAAACTAAACTAAACTAGAACTCTAACAAAAACTCTAAGCTAAGACTCAATGGTAAAACATCAAACTCTTAACTAAAACTAAACTAAACTAGAACTCTATCAATAACTCTAAGCTATGACTCTAAGCTAAAACTCTAAACTCTTAAATATAACTTGACTAAACTATAACTTTAACTAAAACTCTAAGCTATGACTCTAAGCTAAACTCTAAATTCTTAACTATAATTAAACTAAACTTCAACTCTAACTAAAACTCTAAGCTAAGACTGTAAGGTAAAACTCTAAACTCTTAACTAAAACTAAACTAGACTAGAACTCTAACTAAAAACTCTAAGCTAAGACTCTAAGCTAAAACACCAAACTCCAAGCTAAGACTCTAAGCTAAAAGTCTAAACTCTTAACTATAACTAAACTAAACTAGAACTCTTAACTAAAACTCTAAGCTAAGGATCTAAGCTAAAAATTCTAAACTCTTAACTAAAAATAAACTAAACTATAACTCTAACTAAAACTCTAAGCTTAGACTCTAAGCTAAAAAACTCTAAACTCTTAACTAAAACTAAAGTAAACTAGAACTCTAAAAAAAACTATAAGATAAGACTCTAAGCTAAAGCTCTAAACTCTTAACTAAAACTAAACTAAACTATAACTTCAACAAAAACTCTAAACTAAGACTCTAAGCAAAAAACTCTAAACTCTTAACTGAAACTTAGCTAAACTATAACTCTAACAAAACTCTAAGCTAAAACTCTAAACTCTTAAGTAAAAATAAAGTAATCTTCAACTCTGACAAAAACTCTGATCTGAGACTATTAGGTAAAACTCTGAACTATTAACTAAAACTAAACTAAACTAAACTAAAACTTCAACAAAAACTCTAAGCTAAGACTCTATGCTAAAGCTCTAGACTCTTAACTATAACTTAACTAAACTATAACTTTAACTAAAACTCTAAGCTAAGACTCTAAGATAAAACTATAAATTCTTAAATATAACTAAACTAAACTTCAACTCTAACTAAAACTCTAAGCTAAGACTGTAAGGTAAAACTCTAAACTATTAACTAAAACTAAACGAAACTGGAACTCTAACAAAAACTCTATGCTAAGACTCTAAGCTAAAACTCTAAACTCTTAACTATTACTAAACTAAACTTCAACTCTAACTAAAACTCTAAGCTATGACTCTAGGCTAAAACTCTAAACTCTTAACTAAAACTAAACTAAACTAGAACTTTAACAAAAACTCTAAGCTAAGACTCTAAGCTAAAACATCAAACTCTTAACTAAAACTAAACTAAACTAAAACTCTTAAAATATCTAAAACGGTTTCACCCAAATAATCCCTAAACGTAATTTCTACGTGTTCCTATTGTTTTAGCATCCCTGCGCTGTCACATTTCAAATTACTAAGAAACCCTTTCCCGCGTTAATCTCTTCATCTCATAAATCTTCCTAGCTACACTATTAAGGTTCCGTTAGAATATCAATTTATCTCTCCGACTTAAAGATAAATGAAGCCGTATTTCAAAATATAATATTAATTTATCTCTTTAAGTCCCGTATAATTCCTAGGGAACAAGTGATGTAATTTATAATTCCCTGTCGTGAATCAATAATTCCCCTTAGAAACAACAAATTAATTCCCCTTTCTTGAATCAATAATTCCCCTTAGAAACAACAAATTAATTCCCTTTTCATGAATAAGTATTTCCCCTTAGAAACAACAAATTAATTCCCCTTTCTTGAATCAATAATTTCCCTTAGAAACAACAAATTAATTCCTCTTTCGTGAATCAATAATTCTCCTTATAAACAACAAATTAATTCCCCTTTCGTGAATCAATAATTCCTCTTACAAACAACAAATTAATTCCCCTTTCTTGAATCAATAATTCCTCTTAGAAACAACACATTAATTCTCCTTTCTTGAATCAATAATTGCACTTAGAAACACCAAATCAATCCATCTTTCGTGAATCAATAATTCCCCTTGGAAAAAAAAAATCGAATCCCCTTTCGTGAATAAATAATTCTCCTTAGAAACAAAAAATTAATTCCACTTTCGTGAATCAATAATTCACCTTAGAAACAACAAATTAATTCCCCTTTCAAATAAATTGACCAACACACATAACCATCAAATAGAACTTGTGTATTATAACGACCACAGAGTTTCATCCTCAAATCCTCTTCTAAAATCATCTTTTTAAAAAATGTCTCTAACTGTTTCGCCGAAATAATTCCCTAAAATGTCTAAAACGGTTTCGCCCAAATAATTCCCTAAAAGTAATTGCTGCGTGTTCCTATTGTTTGGCATCCCTGCGCTGTCACATTTGAAATTTCTAGGAAACCCTTTCGCGCGTAAATCTCTTCATCTCATAAATTTTCCTAGCTACACTATTAAGGTTTCGTTAGAATATCAATTTATCTCTCCGACTTAAAGATCAGTGAAGCCGTATTTAAAAATAGAATTTCTATCTCTTTAGACTTCCCGCATAATTCCAAGATAACAAGTGATGTCATTTCTAATTCCTGACACCAAAGATCAATGAAGCCCTATTTAAAAATAGAATATTAATTTTTCTCTCTGACCTAAAGAGCGTTTATCCCTCAGACCTAAGATCAAAGAAGCCATGTTTCTTAATTCCCCTTTCGTGAATCAATAATTCCCCGCCGATTATGTAAATCAATTTCTCAGGTTAGGTTAGCCAAATAACAAAGAAGCCATGTCTGTTTCTTAATTCCCCTTTCGTGAATCAATAGTTCCCCGCCGATTATGTAAATCAATTTCTCAGGTTAGGTTAGCCTAAAGATCAAAGAGGCCATGTTTGTTTCTTAATTCCCCTTTCGTGAATCAATAATTCCCCGCAGATTATGTAAATCAATTTCTAAGGGTAGGTTAGCCAAACAACAAAGAAGCCATGTTTGTTTCTTAATTCCCCCTTCGTGAATCAATAATTCCCCTCGATTATGTAAATCACCCCATTGTCATTACACCTGGACAAACAACAACAAATAAATCGACCTTGAAACATCCATCAAAGGGAGAAAAATCCTGTTTTTCAATTCTTACTGATAAAAACCATGAAACATCAATAAATTACTGTACTCATCACTTTTTTTTAAATTCTCACTGACAAAAACCATAAAACAGACATAAATTGATGTGGACATCAATGAAAAACATCAAATAAATTGACCAACACTCATAATCTTCCAAGAAAACATCCATCAAAGTGAGAAAATTCATGTTTTTACAAGTAAGAAAAATTCTGTTTTTTCATTCTCAGTGAGAAAACCATAAACAACGTGGTTCTATGCCCATATATGGACTCCCGCTGGGAGTTATAGGTCATCTCTACTACCGTATGTTCCTCATCCAAGCCCTCTTAATAAGCTACACAATTAAGGTACAACCACTAATATATCAAATTAGATTATTAGAGGTTTGGTTCTGTTGGTAAAGCGTTCGACTTCGAATTAGGGTGGCTTGCGTTCGACACCGGCTTGATTTTTTTTTATTATTATTATGGTTTTCTCCCTTCTATACGGTCATTTTCAGATAATTTCACTGTTTTTGTAAATGTGATGCACTCATTTTTTTTTAACGCATGTCCCAGGAAGGTATTTGGTCAAACATTTTGATTCAAAAGCGAATAGAGGTCATCCAGTCCTTGATTTGCAACGACAATCTGAGTAGATCAGTAAATCCATAATCCAAATAGTGGCGTAATTTTGTCAAAATCCTGTGGGGGGGGGGGGTCAATGTTAGAGGCAATTTCCCTATTTCAAGTGAAAATGACAAATAAAGTTGAAAAACGAGCCGTATAGTAATAAAAGAGGTAAAGATGTAGTAAAGAAAAATGGCCTGTTTCATTGGATGCTTGAATTATGCAGGCTTATCTTAGTTTTGACAACATTTCTGGAGAAACTAAATTTAAGCTGGGAGGGGGGGGGGTAAACTGGGGTCTGGAGGAAAACTGATGTCTGGGAGGGAAGTCCCATAGCAAATTACTACGCCCCTGACCCCAGACCCCTAGTGGTTGGAGAATTGTAAAACGAAACAATAGTAAAAAAAAAGAGAAAAACGAGGATTATACAAGCCAGTGAAACATATGAACTAAAATGCAAATATTTCGGTCAAGACCTCCGCTTGACCGTCCTCAGTGCAGGAAAATAACATCAAAATTACTAATAAAACTCCATGGATACTATGAAAAAATTTTCAAACCTTGAAACGAAGCGCAACTAAAATTTGAAGACCCTCTCCATGTAACGGTGAAAGAGTTACCCTTTCACCGTTACATGGAGAGGGTCTTCAAATTTTAGTTGCGCTTCGTTTCAAGGTTTGAAAATTTTTTTATAGTATCCATGGAGTTTTATTAATAATTTTGATGTTATTATCCTGTACTGAGGACGGTCAATCGGAGGTCTTGACCGAAATATTTGCATTTTAGTTCATGTTTCACTGGCTTGTATAATCCTCGTTTTTATCTTTTTTTTACTATTGTTTCGTTTTATCATGATTAGCCAGTGTGGTCTTAGAAATTATTTATAGAGAATTGTAGGCATGTGGTTCTGGAACCACTCTAAGTTGTATATTAAAAGAAGGATTGCTTATCAAATGAAACTAAGAGAGGAAAGAAAATAACAAAATGAAAAATAAATCAAAAAAGGTGAAAAAACGAGGATTTTGTCAGCCAGTGGTGAAACATGAAGAAAAAGAAATAAGCAAATATTTTGACAAGGACCTCCGCCGAGTCGTCCTCAGTGCTAAACAAAAAAAAAAAAAGAAAGAAATAAAAGAAAAAGAAAACAACGAAAATCGAACCTTTCGAAGTTTACCTCACAACGCCAGAACAAAAACTCAGTTTTATGATTACTTTTCAGATAATCCTCTATTTTTACAAACGTGATGTACTCATTTTTTAAGGCATATCCCGGGAAGGCTGATTTTAAACCTATTACTCATATTTACGTGCTTTTCATCAAATTTATCCATCCAAAAGTGCCATATAGCACTAAACGGCACTTTTGGTACCACTTCTTAAGTGGAAGAGTTTAGAAGCATAAAACGGTACAATTGCAATACAAGTTCTAAAGCTAGTGTATAGTCCTAATATTATCAAGATGACTTTACTTTGAACTTGTGTACAAATTAAATAAAAAAAACAATTTTTTTTTTAACTGAAAGTAAGGAGCGACATTAAAACTTAAAACGAACTGAAATTATTCCGTATATGAAAGGGGCTGCCCCCTCCTCAACCCCTCGCTCTTTACGCTAATGTTTTTTATTGTTTTAAAAACAAAGCTGTGAGACAGAGTCAAACTTTAGCGTAAAGAGCGAGGGGTTGAGGAGGGGCAGCCCTTTCATATACGGAATAATTTCTGTTCGTTTTAAGTTTTAATGTCATTCCTTACTTTCAGCTAAAGAAACTTGTTTTTTCTTTAATTTCTGGACTTTTTAAATTAATGCAGCTTTTATTTTGGCTCACCGTACATGAATAATTAAAACGAAATTTGCATATTAATTTTACTGTTTTTTCGTTGTTTTTTTTTTTTGCTAAATGGCTTTCTCGAAATTTTGTTCTAGCGTAACTTACGAATTAACTTCCGTAACGAACTTCTATATTCGTATATTTTTATCACGTATATTAGGGGGTTTGCCCCCCTATTCAATACCTCGCTGTTTACGCTAAAGTTCAAATTTTGTTCCAATTCTTTAAGAGTGACACCTTAATCACAAAGGCCATTAATTAGAATAAATAGCTCTGATGACAGTACAAAAAAAACTTTAGCATATAGAGCGAGGTAATGAGTGGGGGGCGAACCCAATCATATACGTATTAATTTCTGTTCGTTTTAAATTTTGATGTTGCTCCTAAATTTCAGTTGAACAAATTGTTAATTTTATTATTTAATATCTGATCGTTTTTTTTTTTAAATAATGCTGGGAAATTCTGCGCCTTCTTTCATAGCAATGTCCCTTCCCCCATGAAAACTTCTTCCATGGAAAGATCCCCTCACGTAAAATATGGAGGGGGGGGGGGTAAATCATAGCATATATTAAATACGTAATCTAACCTAACCTAGGTACCTTTTTTCCCCCTAAACCCCCCAAAAAAACAAAGTTTAAATATTGTAAACGCACTGATAATCCTTGGTTTGCAATCCAATTCTCTATTGAAAGAAACCCGTTTGACTAGTTTCTTAAGCATCTTCCATATACAATATATCGTGTGGGTTCCAGCTAATTGACAAGTACCCGTTTGTCTAAATCTTTAATAAGGAGAAATAAACGTTAATCGTTGATAAGTCACAGGCATGATCGACTAGATATTCCACATTTTCCCCCGGGGTCCCTAAATGATGCCCTGATAGTAGTCGACATCCAAGTATCTCTTTTTTGCCAAGCATACAGAAGAACAAGATTGATCAAAACTTGCCGAGACAACTTTCATCACAACAACGATCAGAAGAAAAAAAAAATCCTCCTAGATTTTGACAAGAGGTCTGCTCATCAAAAAATACGAGATCTGTCACAGTGACATCATGCCAATTGAAAAAGAAATACAAGAAATTGCTTCATCATGTCACAGTCTTTTTGTTTCTTTAATATGGAGTAGCAACGCCCTTGATCAAGTTTTGCACGCATTTGACTGTTTCATTAAAGTGTTCTTTGCTTTCACTGTCGTTTTACGGCATAAAGCCAAAAGCGGAATCGACTTCTTTGGTATGGTACTCATCACTCTTTTCTAACCGGATTCTGAATTTCCTGCCTTCTCTAACTTATAACCCTAAGGTAGCATAGTGAATTGATGCTCTGCTTGGCAATACGGGGCCCAGGGACTGATTGCTGCTACCGCAAGGTTGGGCGACACGCTTGCTATTTGTCCCTGTACATAAGAACCGGCGTCTGAAACGTCAATTGGACGTCAAGCAAGGGCTCTGGAGGATCTTTATCCTCCAAAATAGACAAAGTTGCGTATAGAAGTTGTATCTCTTATTGACCCACCCCCCCCCTAAAGTGGTGTAGGGAAAATGCTATAAAATGTGGAAAAATACGAACTGTGCAAATCTTTATATCAAAAGTAAAGTAATGTTACTTTATCTTCTTTTTTCAAACCGTTCATGGTAATAAATGATAAAAAGCGACCGCTAGTAGAAACTCCAACTCTGAAAACTGATATGAGTTTCAATATATTTTTCAAGTGCATCTACTTTTGATTCTGATTCCAAATTAAGTTAATTTTATATTTACCGATCAAGAATCAATCATATAAGAAAAATCGCATAAATTTCGAAGGAGAGAAAACCCCCAAAAGAGTTGTGATCTTGATGAAAACTACGCCGTCAAACTGAAAATCAATGAAATATTTGAATAACCTATAGCAGAGCTTTCAAGCTGGTATCTACAAAAGAAAACGAAATTATACGTTTTTCCTTAGAAGGATGGTTATCGAACGTGTTTACTTGTTGTGGTTCATGTCTACTTGGTGGTCGAAGAATACTGAAGTGGACTTACAGGAATGGAAATTTTAAATGCTAGTGTCTTTTTTAAGCCACAAATGAAATCAAACCCCGAAAAGTCGGATTTCTGCAATTATTTCTGCTATATAAACAATTTCATGCCAAATAGGGTTGGAATGCTATTAAGCGGTAGTTCTCGGATAGCCAATGGTCTTAGAACTATCCAAAAGCTATTTATTAATCCAGAGGCCTTATTACTAGGCGTTGATGCATTTGTCTTTAATCGTACATGCAGCTCATAGCAAATGAAGGGATTAATAATGAAGTTCATTCTAGACCATTTGTACAGCAAACCTAACCGTTATAAATTATTGTACAGTAAGGCACGAGCTATTGAGCGGAGGGGGGGGGGGGCAATGTGTCTTTTTGGGGGGATTTCTAACGCCTTGAAAAGAGGATGTACAGGCCAAGTATCTCAAAACTTCCATGAGAGATGCTACTACTACTAGTCACAACTAACCGCAACATCAAGCCGCCTGAGGCCAACACAGCTACGCACGCTCCTTTTCCATCCCAATCTATTCAAAGTCTTCCTCTTCACACCCTCCGAGGGAGCTCCCATTTCCCTTTAATCTTTCTTTACGACATCCTCCGACCCCAACTGCGGATGACCTGCTTTCCGTTTAGCCCTTCTTCAGATCAGTATAAAAAGCAAGGGGGAATACCTCCAAAATTCTTCTGTTTTGTTTACTTTACCTAGTTTATGCTCTCCATTTAAAAGCCAGAATATAATTTGTACTATACTGAAAGAAATTCTTTTAAATGTTTTCATTTTTATAGCTTTAAGAAATCAAAAATCAATTAAGATTTTAAGGAATAAATATCAGCATATGTATATTAAACTGACAATGCACATTTTTTCAGTAAATTCATTTGATTTTTTTTTCAGTAAAGTACAAATTATATTCTGGCTTTTAGAAAGCATAGGGGTTTAGAACCCTACTCATATCCATTTCTGCTCGTTTTGAGTTTGACTCTGTTATTTATTTTGATTTATGTTTGGGTTTCATTTATTTATTGATACTGATTTGTGGTAGTTGTATGCATGGTAGATTATTTGATTCTATTTTTGTTCGTTTTTGGTTTAATGGAGTTCTTTACTTCTTTTTTAACAAACTTATTTTGTGGAAAAAGTTTTTTTAATTAATCAACATAAAAAGACTGACGAGGGCTCAGGTTTTTCTTCTATGTTTTATATCCATGCTTTTATTTTAGTGTTCATCAAGTTTACTTTCTTTAACATTTTAACGTTTTCTAATTTATGTAGGCCTATTGATACCTTTTCGTTGAATATTTCTTCGCTCATCGTGTTTCCTTTCTTTCCTCGGATTTACTGAAGAATTTCGCTCATTTCGTTTATGCTTGTTACGTTCACTTTTTTAACGTTTGGATTAAATTAAAACTTTTTCGTTGCATTTTTCGTGCTCATCACGTTTATTTTTCGTGCTCATCACGTTTATTTTTCCTTTTTTTTAGTTTCACATTTCCCAATTAACACGTTAATATTTTTCGTTACATTTGTTTTGTACTTTACTTTGTGCTCACAATTGGATTTAGCAAGAACTTGGTTGCATTTCTTTGCGCTCGTCGCGTTTATTTATTTTGGGCTCATCATGTTTTTTCACACTTTCAGATTTCTCTTATTTTGACAATGAGTCTCTTGTCAGAACTGTTTAGCAGGAAGCATTTGTATGCTGTCGCCCTTTCCAATCAAATTAGCTTTGTGGTAATTCAACTCTGGCACCAACCTGATTGAAGAATTTTCTGCTAAAATCCCCACTAAGATTTTAAACTACCAAACCACCTTATACCATTTGTAATTGGACTTACATTATACCAGAATACTGTTTCGATTTCGCAATTCGATGCTTTCATTTTTCTCTTATTTTTTTCACATTTCTGTTGCCAGGGGCGGACACAGATTTAATGTATGGGAGAGGGAACCAACAAAAAAAGCTCTCCCATTGGTCCCCTACAACCCTCCTGTAATTAATACAACTTTCGACTTTCCGGGGGAGGGTTCATGTGCCTTCAAAACCACCCCCTGGATCCACCCTTTGTTGGGCGCAAACTTCCCCCAAGTATGATCTTCCATTTATTACTTTATTTTTTCACTGTCTAGTTAAAACGAAACTTAATAGCAAATACTCTACGGTAACTGGTATAAATGTACTATGCACAAAATATGTAAGTATTTTACCAGGTCCATAGCCTACCCAGCTTTTGTTGCCAATGAATAAGTGTGTATTTTATGTTATTTCTTTGCATTATCGTTGGACTCAAACCCATCTCTGGACATAGCCTTGCATTTCCATTTGTTTTTGTCATTCCCTTATCCAAGAAGTAATTATTTGCTAACAAATTCATTATGAGTGACTATATATAAATCCATTACGGGTAACTCTAAGATGCTATAAAAAAAAAAAAAAAAAAAAAAAACAAAAAAAAAAAAAAAATATATAAAAAAATCTACTTATTCTCTTGTTGGGATCATTTGGAGATGTCAATGCATGTTCTCCTTGCAATTCAAGGCAAAATGAAAATTATCGAATTATTTTAAAATAAATTCTGTATACTTTAAATCAAGCGTGTGTGTCAGTGCAGTTATTCACTTTCACTGAAAAATAAGCTTAACCAATCAAGCTAGAAAAATAGAAAAAGTATGAAGAATAACTTTGGAATCCTGAGGATGGAAAAGGCTATACAAATCCAAAAGAATAAAAAAAGGAAATGTGGCATCAGTACGGAAAAGAAGTGTGGCATCATCATAAGAAGTGTATTAGGGCCAAAGGTCCGGGCATCATCCGAACGAAAGAAAAGGGGCCTATCCTATATCCAAAGGGGCCTATCCTATATCCACTCTTTCTCTGTTTCTTTCTAAAAGATAGTATAAAATGTAGGTTATATCTATCCTTACTCTGGCAAAAAAATGAGTAGTTTTCTTTGGCTTTAGGTTTTAAAGACACAATTCTAATGATTTGAGTTGGATTTTAAGCCATAAAAGATTTTTTTCCCGATTTGATATATTTTTAAAATTCTTTCAAATTCTTACAATCCTTCTCATAATTCAGGATTTAGCAAAGATATGAGGCTCAAGACGCTTCCTTGTTTGGCCTCATTCCTGCTGTCGATCGATTTTTGAGGGTTTTCTTTTATAACACTAAGTTTGTTCAAGTTAAACAAAATTCAGTACGCTTTGAAGGGAGTATGGGTTAGCGTCACCAATTAGAAAGGCAGAGGTGTTTTTGCCCCCTAGATTTTGAAAAAATACCTTTTTTCGGTGCAATTTTATTGAAAAAAATTGCTTTTTTGGTATTTAAACAGAAAACTGGACAAATTTGCCCCCCCCCAAACATTGAAAATACATTTGTCCTTTCCCCCCGCAAATGTTCGTAAATTGACACCACTGGCACGGGTTAAGATATGTAATAATCTTCTGTTCTAACTCAGAAATCAGATAGGCAAGTAAAAAGAAATATACCATGCGCTTCCCTATTCAACGATCTTTCCAAGCATAATATACGAATTACTATTGTTGGAATTGTGTACCAGCCCCCACCCAGGGGCGTAGCTCCAGCATTTTTAATGGGAAGGTGGGGGGGGGGCAAGAGGGGTCTACATCCGGAGAGTCAAGGGGGATGTGCTATAAAATAATTATTTTCTCAAAATTATTGGGGGGACAACTGCCCACTCTTGCCCCCCCCCCCCAACCAAGTCACTGCCCCCACCCTCACACACACGGGCACACAAATGACTGGACACAGTCGCACGCTAGATATAAGTAGACAATTCATCATCGTCGGCTCCTCCATACTGCCAATTTATATATATATATATATATATATATATATATATATATATATATATATATATATATATATATATATATATATATATATATATATATAAAGTCACCAAACGTTTTATATAACCTAGGTCCATGTCTCGGTATTAGGGGGGGGGGAATTTTCTATGATAGGGGGGATTGTTCAATTTTTTCTAAATTTAAAAACATGATCGTTATTAATACGGGGGAATTTTCAGTAGGAGGGATTTTCCATGATCTGAGAATTTTCCCCAAGGAAATTTTCTGGGGGAATTTCAATTTCCTTCCTTTGAGATCGCAGCAACGGGCGACGGGGATATTAATTCCTGAAAGTTCCATTCACCTAATTCAACTACTTTCGAAGATAGCAAGAAGCCTCTAAACTTAGAATTTAGCAAAGTTTTCTGAATGTCATGTAGTAAAAATGTTGTTATTATAGTGTTAGTTCAGAACTGGACCACACTATCATTTTGTAACGGCAGCTATTAGTTCAGAACTGGACCACACTATCAAACAGTTCGTCGATAACGAACTATAAGTAAGGAGCGACCCGGCTCAATGGTAACCAAAAACTCTAGAAAACGGGTTTTTGATACCAATAGATACATCAAAAGAATCAGATTTCAATTATATAACTTTCATCAAGTATATAATGCTTCTCATCAAAAGTTTACGCGCTGAGAAAATCTGGCTGATTTCAAAAAAAGTTGACAGACGCCTAGAAAATATAGAACCTTAATGAAAATCACACCATCATATTCAGAGTATCAGAGAACCCACTGTAGGGTTCAAGTCTATTACAAAATGGGCATTTGCATTTTTGCCAGAAGAAAGATCACGAATGCGTGTTTATTTGTTTTTTTGTTTTGTTTTTTCCCAGGGGTGATCGCATCGACCTAGTGGTCCTAGAATATCGTGGGAGGGCTCATTGGAACGGAAATTAAAAGTTCTAGTGCTCTTTTAAAGTGACCAAAAAAAATGGACGGCAACTAGGCCCCCTCCCACGCTCATTTTTTTCCCAGTCCCCTGATCAAAATATTGAGACAACCATTTTATTCAGAATGGTCGAAAATATGATAAATGTGTCTTTTATGTTGACTTAATCCCCCGACGTCTCCGGGGGGAGGGCTGAAATCTGTGAACTTTACCCAATGTTAACATAATAGTTTTGGCTATTGGGAAGTATACAGAAGTTTTCAGGAGGGTTTTTTCTGGTAGCGGGGGGGGGAGGGTGGGTCAGGGTTTATTTTGGAGGACCTGTCCATGAAGGAAGTTTTCATGGGGGAAGGGAAAATGCGATGAAGAGGGCGCCAGACTTGCCAGCATTATTTATTGGTTATTGGGAAGTATACAGACATTTTCAGGAAGGATTTTTTTCTGGAGGGGGGGGATGGAGGAGGGGCTTACTCGGGAGAATATTTCCGTGGAGGATGTTTCCTTGGGGCAAGGGACGTTTCTATGAAGGGGGTGCCGGATTTCCAAGCATTATTTAAAAAACAATGAGTAATTAAATTTAAAAAAAAACGAGTTTTTTCAACTGAAAATAAGAAGCAACATTAGAACTTAAAACGAACAGAAAATATAAAGTATATAAGGGGGGTCTTCCCCAAGTCAATACCTCGCTCTTCACGCTACAGTTTTTTTAGTGCTTTCAAAAGAGCTATCTATTCGAATTAAACGGCCTTTGTGATTCAGGGGTTTGTGAATTAAAGTTTTTTTTAATTTTAACGTAAAGAGCGTGGTATTGACTAAGGGGAGAACCCCCTCATGTACGTAATAACATATACGTAATAAAAAAAAAACAAAAAAAAACAAGCGATACGGCTCAATAGTAATCGAAACTTTTAAAAACGGAATTTTATGTCAATAAATGTATCAAAAGAATGGGCTTATAATGCTGATTCTAAATATATAAATTGTATTAAGTTTAGTATTACTCATCAAAGGCGACGAGCCTGAGAAAATTTACCCGATTTTTTAAAGAGGGGGAAACATCCCCTACAAGTGAAAGAATTTTAATGGAAATCACACCGTCAGATTCAGTGTATCAGAAAACCCTATTACATAGGTTTCAAGCTCATATCTGCAAAAATCTGCAACTTTGTATTTTTTGCTAGAAGAAAAATTTACGAATATAGAAGTTAGTTAAGTAAGTTAATTTGTAAATTACGTCATAACCAAATTTAGAGACATCCATTTAGAAAAAGAAAAGTAAAATTTTTATGCAAATTTTGTTTACCTATTCAATGACGGTGAGCCAAAATAAAAGCTTCATTAACTAAAAAACTATCAGAAATTAAACAAAAAAACAAGTTTTTTAAACTGAAAGTAAGGAGCGACATTAAAACTTAAAACGAACAGAAATTATTCCGTATATGAAAGGGGCTGTCCCCTCCTCAACGCCTCGCTCTTTACGCTAAAGTTTGACTCTGTCTCACAACTTTATTTTTTAAAACAATAAAAAACTTTAGCGTAAAGAGCGAAGCGTTGAGGAAGGGACAGCCCCTTTCATATACGGAATAATTTCTGTTCGTTTTAAGTTTTTATGTCGCTCCTTACTTTCAGTTTAAAAAACTTGTTTTTTTATTTAATCATTCTGTAACGGCAGCTATTACGGCTTTTATTTTCCACTGTCCGATTGTTTGAAAACAATGCTAGCTAGCCGTTGTTATTAGGATGGCAGAAACAGAATTGTTAGCCAACAGAAATTGTTAGCTAAAAATTCGCAGAAACGTAATGCTTAACAAGGAGAATCAAAACAGTTCTATGCATTTTTTGGAAAAAGAACACAAGCTTCTGAAATAGGGCTAGAAAATTTCAAGGATTGTTTGTGGGACCAAGATGACCTCAAGGCAGATGATTGGTGAAATCATCAGTCAAGTCAGAATAGCCGAAAAACTTTTTGTCTCCAATCTGTTGGATAAACAAGTTCTGTCTCCAATTGGTCCAAAATTCTGATTCTTTATGTGACTTCGGTAAAGATGCAGAGTAGCAGCTTTCCAGGAGGAAAGAAAGAAACAAAATAAGAGCATTGTCAATAGACTGCTTATTTTATGTTCCTTTCAACATAATAGTCGTTACCCTGACAATCCAACCCCCTGATGGACACATATAGGCTATAACCCTAATCTAGCCTGAGTGCATGATTGAATATTGTATAAAAAATACTGGTAAAATTCTACTTTAGCTACTTTTGGTTATCTTGGAAAGGGGCTTGGTTAGGAAAATGGAATTTTCAGGGACGGGTCTACAGGCTAAAGTATGTCCCGGGAAAGTATTTTGAAGTACCTATCTCCACTCCTCCCTCTAGTGGGTCCTGACCTATGATTACCTTTAAAAATTTGTGTGTTATAAAAAGTGAAACCTTTTAAAATAGATCTTCTACTTAAAATGAAGTCCAACAAAATTGTTTTCAGCTTCAAAACTTTGTTCAATCCTGATTTATAGAGTTTTAAAGATATGCAAATACATTTCCTAAATTTTGAAAATTAACATTGATATGGCTTAAAATACTACTCAAATAACAGGAATTGCATTTCCAGAACTAAAGCCAGAGAAAAAAGAATCTTACAACTGAAAATTAAGGTAAAATGTTGTTTTGTCAAAATTTCAATAGGTATAGACCTGTCATGTAGGCAAATTTCAGGATCCTCTAGAGGGAGAAGGAGAGGAGATATGTACTTCAAAATACCTTCCCAGGACATACTTTAGCCTGTAGACCCATCCCTGAAAGTTTCATTTTTAAATGCATTTTGAAAGTATTCACAATAGAAATTAATTATTCATCATATTGGCAAGGGCGTAATTTGCTATGGGGCAGGGGGCGCAACTGCCCCCTTCAAACCCATTCACCCCTGACCCCAGTCTACGACCCCCCTCCCGATATCAGTTTGTCCCCCAGCTGAAAATTAGGTTCTGCAAAAGACCTTGTCAAAACTAAGATACACCTGCATGATTCAAGCATCCAGTGTAACAGTAACAGATCACTTTTCTTTAGTATACCTTTGCCTTTATGGCACTATACTATGTGGCTTATTTTTTACTTTTATTTCCACTTCATTTGGGAAAATTGGCTCCAACTTTGTTTCCTCCCCCCCCCCAGCATTCTGACTAAATTATGCCACTGTATATTGGCGCTGAACTGGAATAACTCAAGGACCTAAGGCCAAAGGGACTTACGGTTTGTTTCAACTTCATTAGTACTAAATCCTTTCCACCAAGAGATCATCAGATCTCTGTTACTCCTTTGTAACTATAGTATCACTGGTATATAACACACATTCCATGCAAACACTGTTAATGCATGGAAATACTTTACATTTGATAGGGAAAAACCTTGACTATCCGTCACTGTCTTTGTCCAAATCTTAGTTCCAGATTGCCTATCAAATGGTTTACATTGGTATACCCAAAAATAATGTGTAGCAGTAAAGCGCCGGGTAGCACCACTCTGACGTAATTTTGATTCAGTGTGGATTAAACATACATCACTTGTTTTAAGTACAAATGATGGTACCGGGACGGTTTCTATTAACTTTAGAAAAGTAAAGGCGTAGATCAAATACGATGAAAGAAAAAAGGAAAAAGAACAGATATATAATCTAGGGTGTATCCATGTTTTTGGTTTGGAGGATGGGGATTTTTTCGGGGGGATTCACACAGATAACTTTAAAAAACGTATCATAAATTTGTTTATATGTATTTATGTACTTATGATACGTTTTTACGAGTCAGACACAAATTGGGGGGGGGGGGTGCTTTTTTTCCGAAAGTTCGAATTTTGTACCAATTCTTTAAGCCTGACTTCTGAATCGCAAAGGCCGTTTAATTAGAATAAAAAGCTCCTTTAACAGTGCTAAAAACAACTTTAGCGTAAAGAGAGAAATATTGAAGAGGAGACCACCCCCCCCTCATATACGTAATAATTTCTGTTGGTTTTAAATTTTAATGTTGCTCCTTGTGTTCTGTGGAAAAAACTTGTTTTTTTATTTAATTTCTGATCGTTTTTTTTCCATAATGCTGGAAAATCCGGCTCTCCCTCCATAGAACATTGCCTTACCCCATGTAAAATACCTCCACGGGTAGATCCTCCCACGTAATCCCCTCCCTCCACCAGACAATTTTCCCTGAAAATGTTTCCCTGTTTACTTCCCAATAACAAATACTATATTTAAACAATGGGCAAAGTTCATAACTTGCAGCCCTTCCCCCGTGGCCTATGGGAGGTTAAATCAACCTCAAAGACATAGTTATTAGATCTTTCGACTATGCTGAAAAAAAGCTCAAAATTGATCGGGTGATTTTGGGGAAAAAATGAGCGTGGGAGGGGGGGCTAGCTGCCCTCTAATATCTTTGTGTCACTTAAAAAGGGCACTGGAAATTTTTATTTCCGATCAAATGAGCCCTCTCCGGAACTTCTACGATCACTGGTTCTATATTATCACCCCTGAAAAAAAAAATAAAAATAAACACGCATCCGTGATCTTTCTTCTGCAAAAAATACAAAATTTCACATTTTTGTACATAGGAGCTTGAAACCTCTACAGTAGGGTTCCGTCGTATGCTGGATCTGATGTTTTGATTTTTATTAAGATTACTTGATATTTTGGGGATCTTTCCACCCTTTTTCAAAAATTGGACAAATTTTCTCAGGCTCGTAACTTTTGATGGGTACAATAAAATTTGATGAATTTTAATATTTTGAATAAGCATCGAAATTCGATTCTTTTGGTGTATCTATTATTATCAAGACTTAGTTTCTTAGAGTTTCGGTTGCTATTCAGCTGCATCGCTCCTTACTTATAGTTCGTTACCACGAACTGTTTGATTGTGACAAAAAGTCACACAATACCATGAAGAGCGAGGATTGAGGAAGGAGCGTTCTTACAAACAAAATAGTTTCTGTTCGTTTTGATTTTTAATGTTGCTCCTTACTTTCAGTTTAAAAAACAATTAATTTTCTGTTCAATTAATTACGAAAAAGAAGAGAAAATCTAGAATCATAATTATCCTGTATATCATGGGATAATTATCATAATTACTCTGGATAATTATCATGTATTATCCAGAGGCATAATTATTGGACCTTTCAAGTGTTCTGAATCAAATGGCTATATCAAATTTTGCTTGGATGTCTTTTGCAAAAAAAAGGGGTGTGGGAAGGGGGTTAGTTGTTCTTCAAGCTGTTCTGAGATTATGGCAAAATTATATTGCACATATAGCAGGGTAAAGTCCTTACTTAGTGTTCAAACATTGTTAGTTCAGGTGGCGGCCCATACTTAAATAGTTGTGGGCCGTATCTTTGAACCCTGATATAGAACAATGAAAAGATTTAATAAATTCCTTAAACGTCAATTAATTACATTGCCGTTCCGCAGACTACACGTTGATAAACATGGGTTTACAGTAAAGAGGATATACAAGCTCATATACGTACCTGAAATAGCAATTTGCTAAAATGAGAAAATATCGATAAATTGTAAATTACTTAATAACTGCGATAGGGCATTACCCTCTCATCCACCCTAAGCAGCCGTTACATTTCAAATTCTGATATAAGCTTATACCTCCAACAAGAAAAACTTGAATGGACATATTGATGTACAATTTATGTAACCACGCCTAGGCCTGAGAATTTTTTTTTTTTTATTCAAAAGAGCTTGTTTTCCAGCTTTTTGGCTTTAGATTGGAAACCTGTCGAAAATCGTGGGCAGTGCATCCTGCTTGACAACTGCTGAGTAGCCTTTGCACAAATAATTTCCGTGTATCTAAATGCGAACACACAATATTCTCTATTTTCACGGATTAGAAGGGTATGCGCAGGGTTGCCACCACGGTCAATTCCTAAAGTGCTACATTTGCCCATATTTGCGTGCTACAAGTAGTGGGAGGGGTAAAGGTCCAAACGGTACATCTTTATTTCGGAGACAATTGGACTCCGAACAGAACACCAAATATTATAGTAGGGGGGGGCATTTCAGATCCGAGCCCATGCCCTCCCTTTTCCGTAGGATTCAAGCGCATGACCTCCCCAGATGTCTAGCGCATACCCTGTTTCAGTATTGGCAAGATTCCCAGGATTGTTCAGTATGATTCTATGATTCAAGTGTTTAAGTATGATTAATCGAAGTGTGGTCAGGATAATACGCAACTACTAATAATAGGGTTTACTAGCCCATCTATTAAAGGGAACACACCTCTCGCTTTAAATAGGCTCATAGGGAAAATAGCATAGGGTTCCGACCGCAGCCCTCTGACGTGACGACACACCCTCGCCTTTAAACGGTCAGATAAGACATTAACATGGGATTTCATGCGGTCTCGGAATACAAGTGGTCAGCTGGCAAGATTCCCGCCCTCAGACGTTACGACACACCCTTGCGCTTTAAATAGGTCCATGCGGAAATTAACTTGGCATTCCTACGGGAGCCCTCTGACGTCACGACTCACCCTGAATCTCTTCTACACCACAGGTGGCAGATTAACATGGGATTTCTGGAAGTCACATAAGTGGAGCTACCAGACCCTTAATCCGTCGCACCTGTTCAATGCGGTCACCGGTCTTATTAAAGGAAACACAGTTAGTAAGACTCCCGTGACACACCCCTCTGGACCCCAAGGAAATCACATGACTTACCCCCTCTTAAATGGTCAGGTGTAATATGCTTGACATAATTTTATGTAACCATGGGTCAGGAACCCATGGGGAATCCCCTCTTGTAACTTAACGATAGCACACACATTATATGATGTCAGGTAATGATCGCGCAACCATCACTGTCACGTAATACTCTTTTGAAATTCTATTTTTTTCCGCACGAAACGTTCAAAGCATTTTTTCCTTTCTTTTAACTTAATGACGGCGCACTTTATGTAAGGTCAGTGCACAACTTACGCAATGACGGCACACTTTTATGTAGCGACGGCGCGCATCACTCTCACATAATGCCTTTTTTGGCATTTCATCTTTCACCGAAACATTCTAAGCGTTTCTTTTTTCTTAGTTCTTTGTCTAAGGACTCGCTTCGACTCAAAGGGTCAATTTTATTCAAGTGGGAAAGCGCGCCAAGCAGCACGACTACACTCCCGTTCCCAATGTACTGTAATAGGGAAATACATTGAAGAAATATCACATTCCCGTGACGTCACAGGAAACACCTCTGACTATTCCATGACACATCTGACGGGATTCCAAGATCATGTCGGTCTGGCAAAGTGTAAAATCGATGATGCAAAACAAGCAGAGAAAATATTTATTTTTAGACAAATTGCTCTAAATGTATTTCTAGCGATAAAGACTAAGTGATGCTTTAATTGTGTAAACACCTTGATCGTGCTATATAATAAATCTTATAAACTGAACTTTATAAATAAAAGTTTTCTTATTTCAAACAAATTTACAAACAATATTAAAAACACAGAAAAAAAGTTAAAAAACGTAACAAACAAAAAATTAAACGTGAAAAAGGCTTATCGTAATATATGCAAAAAGAACTCTGTATTATAGAAATTCGGGTATCCTAGCATGCAATACCTGGGAATATTGCTGATATTAGATGCAAATGTAAGCCATATTAAGAACTTTTAATGAAAACACCCCGTTTTCTTTGAGCTAAACTTATGAATATTTCACAATATCCTGAGAATACACCCCCCTCCACCTAGGAATCATTTCCAGAAGGGCGTTGATATTAGAGTTAAATTTATGCCATGTTAAGCTTTTTCACGAAAATGAATCGTTTCTTAGACTGGTATGTTAGATTTCGGTCCCCCTCTGTCGAAAAATTCCTGTAAAACCTCTACCCTAACCTTTAAGGTGTAATAGCATATTACTCCAAGTCAATACACGTCACCCTGGTAAACTATGGATAACATACGGCACCCTCTGGCACTCTCATTATTCCAAGGGCATTTACAGATATTTTAATCATAAAAATATGCTTTTAAATCCAATACTTTATGTTTTGGCAATCCACCCTCAAAATGATACAAATCCGTTATAAATTACAAATCTAGTTAAAAGGACCTTTAAAACAGGACTCTGAAGTTGGAGTTCTACATCTCCCCCACCCCCGAGCAATAATTTCCAGAGGGCAAGGTTGGTATTAAATGCAAATTTTTAGGCATTGGAGGTATTTCCGAGAACCCTTAACGAAAATACATCATTTCTTTGAGTGTATGTTAGATTCCCCTCCCCCACCATCTATGGTAAAAATTCTTTAACATCTCCATCTTAACTTTTAAACTGTAGAACACGTTACTCCATGCAATTCAAGCCACAGTACCAATAATTTGACCCCCCCCCCCACATACCCCGTAACAATCATTCTTGACAAATTCTTCAGATATTTCTTGTTAAGTAGTTTACCTTAATTTGCTGATTCGAGAGTTATTATCCCAGCCAGATATAGTACACCGTGTCAATTCACACCACTGTGGCATTACACACCTCTCCATCCGTCAGCCACGTGGTACCATCCCTCATCAGCCCTCTAGGACATTTTCAACCGTTTCATTCCGAAGATAAACTAGTGAATCTAATTAAACAGTATATTTTTGAACAGCGAGAAGGCGCCATTTCTTTGCTAGAGCGTGATACTCCAACCAATTCATGCCACAATACCCCACAACTATTACTCTGTGTCACCTTCTGACATCACATCATCTTTCCTAAGACATTTTTCAGACATATCGTGTTAAAATTTATGCTTCAACCCATTGATTCTTGTTTTTCTTGCAAGCCAAGCCATTAATTATGCTCCACGAGACACTTCACACCACCATGGCATTACGCGCCCGGCCCACTGCAGGGAAATTTTGACTATGCAGGGAAATTTTATATACAAGAATTTAAGGATTTAAGCAATTATCTTCAATATTTGAACATTTACTTCATATAGTTATTATTTTCTAGGGCTTATGGCCCGAGGTTTGAGAATTTTAAGATATTCTTTTCCATATTTTATTACTTTTACATATTCTTCACTATTTTGCTGTGGTTTTATAGATCCAGGGCATCAAACAATTCAGCTTCGAGTGAGACGTATGACTTAGGCTATCTTTATAGTGTTGTGTCGTGGTTTTTCATATCAGTGTTTCCTCCATTGATGTTTCAAAGTTCATTTGGAAGCTTTCTCCTTTGAACCGTATGAATCAGGATGTATTTATAGTGTTGTGTTGTTCTTTATCTTGTCAGTGTTACCTCTCTTGATGTTTCAAAGTGCGTTTTTTTAAGGAAACCTATGACTCAAAATATTTTATAATGTTTTGCCATTGTTTATCATGTCAGTTTTACCTCTGTTGATGTTTCAAATTTCATTTTCGAAGTTTTCTCGTTTGAAACATGTGATTCAAGACATTTTTGTAGTTTTGTGTCGTGCTTTAGCTTGACTGTGTTACGTCTGTTGATGTTTCAAAGTTCATTTTGGAATTTTTTCCTTTGAAACGTATCACTCAAGATGTTTTTCTAGTGTTTTGTCGGGATTTTACTTGTCAGTGTTACCTCAGTTGATGTTTGTAAGTCTATCTTGAAAGTTTATCGTTTGAAACGTATGACTCAGAATGTTCTTGTAGAACTGTGTCGTGGTTTATCATGTCAGTGCTTCCTTAGTTAATGCTTTCAAAGTGCATTTTGGAAGTTTCTCTTTTGAAACCTATGACTTGGGATATTTCTGTAGTGATGTGTCGTGACTTGTTTTTGTTACCTCTCTTGATGCTTTCAAGGTGGATTGTTGAAGTTTTTTGCTTTGAATCGTATAACTCAGGTGGTATTTGTAGTGTTGTGTCAAGACAAGACAAGACAATATCTTTTATTGACAAAAACACATGGCAAATAAACTTCTGAACTGGTCGGCGGAGAGCAAGGCTCGATGTGTCGGCCATAAACAAATATAAGAAAATTCCGAAATAACAAATACAGGATATAAAAAAACATACAAGGTAGGAGATAACAGAGGAGGCCACCCCAGCGCGAGAGCACCACAACACAATTCATACCAGTATCAATTATTCATCAATCCCAACATCCAGACAAAGAACCATTTTTGAAATATGTTTTTTCAAAGAAGATCTGCTCTTGAAACTTGGGAACATTTCTACTAAATTAAGTTTATTTACAATATGAGGAATCTGGTATCTGATTGAGAATCTAGCTTTTTCTGATTTAACTGAAGGAAGACAATAATTCTTGCTGCGGACGTGATGGGCAGGAGAAATTGGAGTCTCAATTATATACAAATAATTGAAATAATTTGTTGAAGATTGGATATAATAATACTATACTGCTGTATGCAGGTGTTTCAGTTATTTAAGATTAAGTACATTGAGAAAAACATATAAAGTTTGTGTTTCCGAAAGATTTTGAAGCCTCATTGGGGGATGAACAAAAGTACCCAGAATTCTAATTGCTTTATTTTGAATTATCTGAAGAGGTTACAGATGGACCCTAAATGTGTTGAGATAGATTACAGGGCAATGATTTAAATAAGATTCAACTAGAGAATGGTATAAAATTTTAAGGATGGAAAAAGGAAACACATGTTTCTATCTATGAAGACAACCTAAGTTATGGGAAAGTTTTAATCTCAAATAATCAGAATGTTTATGGAAGGATAAAAGCTCATCGAGAATAATCCCAAGGTAACGAAATGAATTTACTCTTTTTATCCTAATTTGATTTACAATTAACTCTTCTATGGTAATTTTATTTACTGTCCGCTGTGACCGCCCAAAAATCATGAATTCAGTTGCAGAAAAATTCGGAGGTAGGTAGTTACATGCAAACCATTTATTCAAAGATTTCATTGCTATCACCATTTTCTAAACCAGCAAAGATGGGGTTTTAGCTTTTAATACCACCGCCGTATCGTCTGCAAAAATTACTGATAAGCTACTATCCTGGGGTAAACACCTCGGAACGTCATTTATATAAATCAAAATAGTAATGGTCCTAATATTGATCCCTGGGGAGTCCAATATCATCATTAACAATATGGCTTGACAGGTGCCCATTTATTTCTACCGGAATTTTTCGACCATGCAGGTGAGATTTTATTAGATCTAGGCCATTACCTCTAATACCTGTGTTATTAATTTTCTACAGCAAAATTTTGTGGTTTGGCATATCAAATGGCTTTTTTTCATAGAAAAGAGTAGACACATGATTATCATCATTTAGTGAATCATTAATCTCTAAAATTAGCGCAGCAATAGCTTGTTCAGTATAGTGACCCGACCTGAATCCCAACTGATTTTTAGTAAATAAATTCCTTTTATCAAAATACGAAACAATTCTTTCTTTTTTTTTCTAGAACCTTAGCTATTGGGGAAAGAATAGCTATTGGGCGATAGTTGCCTAAATCTGTCTCATCACCTTTCTTATGAATTGAAATAACTATTGCAGATTTCCATACTTCTGGAAAGATCCCTGATGATACTGACGCATTTAAAATGTGAAGCAACGGAACATGGATAGGCAAGTTCTTTCATGGTACACAAGCAAGTTCTTTCAGTATATTTGTTGAGAGCCCATCTAGACCTAAGGAATTGCCACTTTTTAAATTCGTAATTACTTTCTGGAACTCACCAAAAGTAACAGGGGAGGAACATACTAGAATTTTCAGATGGAGGGAGGTATTCTTTATATGAATAAAACGGAGATTCCGGGGAATTCAGTTCAACAGCAGTATTAATATGAGAAAAATAATTACAAAAATAATCTGCAACATTATCTTTCCCCTTCAATTCAACACCATTTTCATTTATGATCACTTCAGGGTGTGGTGTCTTTGTATTATTCCTAATTTTTTCCTTCGTTAAATTCCATGTAGTCCGAAGTGAATCAGATTTTTTAAATGAATTTTCGTATGAGCCGAGGGGTATTTCATTTTTATCTCATACAGTCGATTTTTTTACTTGATAGATTTTAAAAGTCATAAACTTATTCAAGATTTTTTAGGCGAAGTTCTTTTCCGATATGCAATTTTAAATGGGCAGTGGAGGTCCAGTTTTTGATTCAAAATTCGATAAAGTATATCTAAGGAAGTAATTGGGTCATTTTCATTAGTAACTTCACTCCAATCTACATCGCTAAGATTAGATTTCCGTTCATTCATATTTACTTGTGAGAAATTTCTCCTCTTCATAGGATTTTCTTTATTGACTATCTTTTGCGCTTTGAAATCAGACATTAAAATACAATGATCAGATATATCTTCCATAACCACGAATGTATCCTCATATGGATAAGATGCAAAAGTTTTATCAATCACAGCAAAGAATAATTTGTTATTCGTGTCGGAATAAAACATACTGGGTTCATACCATGAGAAAGGTTACACTTTAAAAATTGAAGGACATATCGGTCAGTTACTTGCTGGCTTGAAGGGAGACATCCCATCAGGTGAATATTGAAGTCCCCAAGGATTAAAAATGGCATTTGAAGATTTGATATTACAGTTAACATATTTTCAAATTTGTCAATAAAGTCTGCCATGCTAGATGAGGGAGGGCGATAAATTACAGCAATTAAACATTTTCATTATTTGGTAAAAAAAAAACATTCAACAATACAGCTTTCAAAAATCATCTCAGTATTCGGATATAGAAATTTTTCTTTCATCCGTGCTGGAATATAAGTTTTAACTAGTATTGCTAAACCACCTTGCATTTTTCGATTTCTGCTTACATGAAAAAATTGGAAATCGCTATTATTAATTTTATTTGCCGAACGTTCGTCTAAAAATGTTTCCCAAACTCCAAGAATATCCGTACCCGATTCAAATAAAAAAAAATTCAATTGCACCTTGCCCGCTCCTCCATCCACCACAGTTCCAAAAAGACATTCTCCTAATATTTTGGGTGTCGTGGTTTATCTTGTCAGTGTCACCTCAGTTGATGTTTCAAAGTTCATTTTAGAAGTTTTTTTTCGTTTTAAACCGATGAATCAAGATATTTTTGTACTGTCCTGGTTTGTCTTGTCAAGGTTACCTCACTTGATGTTTTCAGAGTGCATTTCGGAAGTTCCTCGTTTGAAACGTATGACTTGGGATGTTTTTGTAGTGATTTGTCGTGACCTGTCTTTGTTACCTCTCTTGATTCTTTCAAAGTGCATCGTGGAAATTTTTTCGTTTGAATCGTATGACTCAGGATGTATTTGTAGTGTCATGTCGTGGAAATATCTTGTCAGTGTTACCTCTGTTAATGTTTCAAAGTGCATTTTGGAATTTTTTTCGTTTGAAACACATGATTAGGAATATTTTTCTATCGTTGTATCGTGGTTCATCTTATCAGCGTAACACAGTTTAACTTAATACTATCAAATTTCTCTCGAAATTAACAAGCTTTTCTTAATAGAAAAAATTTTTTTCTAATACCAGCAAGTTTCTGGTCAAATATAAGAAATTTCTTTTATACGTGACAATTTTCAGCTATTGCTACCAAGTTCTCTGTTAGAAGTAGCAACTTTTTCTTAACACTATCAAATTTTCTCTTCGAAGTAACAACTTTTTTGCTTAATATTAACTAATTTTTACTTAATACGATCAAATTTCTCTTGGAAGTAAGAGATTTTTCTTAATAGCAAAACATTTTTTATAATAGCAGAGAGTTGTCCGTCAAAGGTAACAAATTTCTTTTAGAAGTAACAATATTCTGCTAATGCTGCCAAGTTTTCTGTTAGAAGTAGCAACTTTTTTCTTAATATTAACAAATTTTCCCTTCGAAGTAACAAATTTTTCTTTAATACTAATAAACTTTTACTTAATATTATCAAGTTCCGCATGGAGGTAACAGGTTTTTCCTCAATAGTAAAAAAATTTCTAATAGCAGCAAGTTTTTCGTCAAATAAAACAAAGTAATCTTAGACGTAAAACTCTTCTGTTAATGCTGATATGTTTTTTGTTAGATGTAGCAATTTCTTTTTGGCATTAACAAACGTTTCTCTTAACGTAACAACTTTTATCCTTAATATTCACAAATTTTTACTTACTACGGTTAGATTTTTCATAGAGCTAATAGTATTCTCCTAAAGATAACAAGTTTTTTCTAATGGCAATAGGTTATCTGTCAAAGAAAATAAAATTTCTTATAAGTATCAATTATATGTTAATACTACCAAAATTCCTGTTACAAGTTGCAAATTTTTTTTAACACTAACAAATTTTCTCTTCGAAGTACCAACTTTTTTAATACTAACAATCTTTTATTTAATATTATCAAACTTCTATTGGAGGTAACAGGTATTTTCTTAATAGCAACAATTGTGTTTTCTAATAGCAGCAATCTTTCTATCAAATATAGCAAGTTTCTGTTAGAATTAGCAATTTGCTGTTTATGCTAACAAATTTTATCTTAGATTTAGTAACTTTTTCCTAACATTAACACATTTTCTCTTCGAAGAAACAACTATTTTTCTTAATACTTACAAAATTTTACTTAATACTATCAACTGTTCTCTTGAAAGTAACAGATTTTTCTTAATAGTAAGAATGTTTTTCTAATAACAGCAAGTTTTCTGTCAGAGATAAGATACTTCTCTTAGAAGTAACATTTTTTTGTTTATGATAACAAGTCTTCCACTAGAAGCACCAAGTTTTTCTTAACACTAAAAAATTTTTTCTTCGAACTAATAACTTTCTTTAAAGGAAGTAACAGGCCTTTTCTGAATAGTAATGATTTTTTTCTATTTGCAGCGAGTTTTCTGTCAAAGATATGATATTTCTCATAGAAGTAACAATTTTCTGTCTATGCTAAAAAGTTTTCCGCTAGAAACATCAAGTTTTTCTTAACACTAACAAATTTTCTCTTCGAAGTAATAACTTCCTCCTTAATATTAACAAAGTTTTAGTTAATACTATCAAATGTCTTTGGAAGTAACAGGTTTTTTTCTTAATATTAGTTAAATATTTTTCTCTAATACCAGCAAGTTCTCCGTCAAAGATAAGAAAATTTTCTTAGAAATAAAAATTTTTAATTTGCAGTAAAAAGTTATCTGCTTGAACACTCCTTAATTGAATTAAGCTAATTGTGTTTCGATCCGTTTCATTTAACTTCGGTTAACATGACCGCTTATGCTAACCTAAGTTAAATGAGCCTAACTTAAACGTAGTTAACTTGACCGCTCATGCTAACCTAGTTAAATGAACCTAACTTAAACGTAGTTAACTTAATGTAGTTAAGAATTATTCTAGCAGATTCAGCTGAAGGCTGAACTTGATCATACAAAAGATGTTCTTATAGGCAATGGCTACCGCCAACAATTTATTTTATAAGGTTTTTTTCCGGAGAAAGATTAGCACAAAAACTAAGAGCTCTGCCCCTAAGCGTGAAGAAAATAAACTCTTTTTGTCATTACCTTATATTAAGGGCATTACTGACATTTTAAGCTCCAAACTCACTAATCTTGGCTGTAAGGTTTTTCTCCTTTTGGAATGACCATCTCCTTCTTTTTGAACAAAGGCAAAGATAAGATCACTTCAGATCCAGGGGGAGTATGAGATTCCTTGCCGTTGTGCTGATACCTATATAGGTCGTACCATGACATCTCTACATCACCGATTAAAAGAATATGCTGATTCCATTGATGTCTGCCTTAAAAAGACAAAGCTTAAGAAGGAAGATAGTTTTTCTGCATTGGTCCATCATAAAAACCCTTCCCACTCCATTGAGTTTGACTAGGCCCAACTTTTTGCTATTGTTTCACAATTCTTAAAGCAGAAAATCAGAGACACTCTGGAAATTGCTAAAAATAAACCAGCTATCAATAAAGACAATGAAGAGTTCAGCATCAGCGAAATTTGGGAACCCATTACCCATGGACTGAAAACCCACAAAAAGCTCCACCCCTCCCCCTCCTATAGGCCCAACCTTTTTGAGATATACTAAGATAGCGACCATCAACGCCTCTACAAAAATTCAGGTCATGTTACAACAATAATTCAAGGTTCTGCTCATTATTAGTGTTGTTCAGTGATTTTAGTTTTATTTTATTTAGTGATTTTATATTTTGACAAGAGACTTGATTTTGATCCTGATGATGGCAGGCACAGGTTCTGTCGAAATTATCATTTAAAGAAAAGTCAAGACCTGACATCCATAGCTTAGGTAGCTTATTACTATCTACCATTATCTTGTTAGCATAGACAGAAAATTGATACTTCTAAGAAAAATTTGTTATCTTTGACCGAAAACTTGCTGCTATTAAAAAAAAATTGTTACTATTAAGACTAAACCTTTTACCTCCATTAGCAATTTGATAATATTAAGAAAAACTTTGTTACTATTAAGGAAAAAAATTTTACTTCGAAGAGAAAATTTGTTAGTCTTAAGAAAAAATCGTTATTTCTAACAGAAAACTTGTTAGCAGAGACAGACAATTTTAACTTCTAAGAGAAATTTGTTATCTTTGACGGAAAACTTGCTTCTTTTAGAAAAAAATTGTTACTATTAAGAAAAAGTTGTTACTTCCAAGAGAAATTTGATCGTATTAAGTAAAACATTGTTAGTATTAAGGAAAAAGTTGTTAATTCCAAGAGAAAATTTGTTAGTATTAAAAAAAATTGCAACTACTAACAGAAAACTTGGTAGCATTAACAGAAAATTATTACTTCTATGAGAAATTTGTTATCTTTAACGGAAAACTTGCTGCTATTAGAAAGACTTTTTTAATATTAGAAAAAAGTTGTTACTTCGAAGAGAAAATTTGTTAATGTTAGGAAAAACTTGCTTCTTCTAACAGAAAACTTGTTAGCAGAATCAGAAAACTGTTGCTTCTTAGTGAAAATTCGTTATCTTTGACGGAAAACTTGCTGCTATTAGAAAAAAATTGTTACTATTTAAAAAAAAGCCTGTTATCTCTATCAGCAATTTGATAATATTAAGTAGAAGTATGTTAGTATTAAAGAAAAAGTTATTTCTTCGACGATAAAATTTGTTAGTGTTAAGAATAACTTACTTCTTCTAACAGAAAACCTCTTAGCATAGACAGAAAATTGTTATTGTCTAAGAGAAACAAAGACAAGTCACGACACATCACAATAAAAATAACCCAATTCATACGGTTCAAACGAGATCCTTCCAAAATGCACTTTGAAAGCATCAGCTGAGCTAACTTTGGCATGATAAATCACAACACATTACTACAAGAACATTCTGAGTCATACGTTTCAAACAACAAACTTCCGAGATGCAGTTTGAAACATCAAATGAGGTAACATTGACAAGTCAAAACCCGACGCAACGCTAGCAAAACATCTTGAGTGATACGTTTCAAACGAGAAACTTTCCAAAATGAACTTTGAAACATAAACTGAGGTAACAGTGACAAAACAAACCTTGTCACTACACTACAGAAACATTTTGAGTCATACGTATCAAACGAGAAACTTCCAAAATGAACTTTGAAACATCAACAGATGTAACACAGTCGAGATGAAACACGACACAAAAGTACAAAATATCTTGAATCATATGTTTCAAACGAAAAAACTTCCAAAATGCAATTTGAGACCTCAACTGAGGTAACACTGACACGATAAACCATGACAAAACACTATTAAAATATCTTGATTCATAGGTTTCCTATGAAAAAAATGTACTTTGAAACATCAAGAGATGTAACACTGACAAGATAAAGCACCACACAAAACTTTAAATACATCCTGAGTCATACGGTTCAAAGGAGAAAGTTACCAAATGCACTTGGAAACATCAATGGAGGTAACACTGACACGAAAAGCCACGACATAATGCTATAAAGATAGCCTAAGTCATACGTCTCACTCGAGGCTGAATTTTTTAATTCCCTGGATATATTAAACCCTAGAAAAATAGTGAACAATATGTAAAAATAATAAAGTATGGAAGATAATATCTCAAAATTCTCAAACCTCGGGCCATAAGCCCTAGAAAATATTTAATATATGAATTAAATTTGAAATATTGAAGATAACTGCTTAAATCCTTAAATGCTTGCATAGCCATAGTCAAAGTTTCCCCGCATTGGGCCGGTCGCGTAATGCCATGGTGGTGTGACGTGTCTCCTGTAGAATCATTATTGGCTTGGCTTGCGAAAAACAAGAATTAAAGGGTTGAAGCATATATTTTGACGAAACATGTCTCACAAATCCCTTAGAAATAATGATGCGATGTCAAAGGGCGCCACAGAGCCTTTAGTAGTGGGATAGAGCAATAGTACTGTGGCGTGAATTGGTTGGAGTATCACGCTTTAGCTAAGAAATGGCGACTTCTCGCTGTTCAAAAATATACTGTTTAATTAGATTCACTAGCTTATTCTTGGAGTGAAACGGTTGAAAATGTCCTAGGGCGTGATGAGGGGTGGTGCCACATGGATTACGGATGAGAAGGTGTGTAATGCCACGGTGGCACGAATTGACATGGTGTATTACGTAGGGATGGGTTGGGAAAACTTGAATCACCGGCTTCCGGCATAATTTTTAACAAGAAATTCTGAAAAATGTCTTAGGAATGACTGATAGAGGGTATGGGGCAGTCAAATAGTCGTACTGTGGCGTGAATTGCATGGAATAACGTTTTCTACAATTTAAAAGCTAAGATGGAGGTGTTAAAGAATTTTTACCATGGATGGGGGGGTGAAAATCTAACTTGCACTCAAAGAAACGCTGTATTTTCGTTAAGGGTTCTCGGAAATACCTTGACTATGCCTAAAAATTGCATCTAATATCAACCTTGCCCTCTGGAAATGATTGCTATGGGGAGGGAGCTGTAGAAATCTAACTTCAGAGTCCCGTTTTAAAGGTTCTTTTAACTAGATTTGTAACCGATTTTATCATTTTGAGGGTGGATGGCTAAAACATAAATCAGTGGATTTAAAAGTATATTTTTATAATGAAAATATCTGTAAATGGCCTTGGAATAATAAGAGTGCCAGAGGGTGCCGCATACAATCCATAGTTTACAAGGGTGGCATATATTGCCTTGGAGTAATATGCTTTTACACCTTAAAAGTTAGGGTGGAGGTGTTAAAGGAATTTTTCGCCACAGGGGGACTGAAATCTAACATCCCGGTCTAAGAAACGATGCGTTTTCGTTAAAAAGCTCTTAATATTTCATAAATTTAACTCTAATATCAACGCGCCCTCTGGAAATAATTGCTAGGAGGAGGGGCGTATTGTCAGGATATAGTGCACTATCAATAATTTTAGCTCCAAGAAAACTGTATTTTCCTTAAAAGTTCTTAAATTTGCATCTAATATCAGCCTTTCCCTCTGGAAATGATTGCTAGGGAAGGGTGGGACATATTGTCACGATGGTGAGAAATCTAACATCCCACTCAAGGAAATTTTCGTTAAACAGTTCTGTATTTTCGTTAAAAAGTTCTTAATAGGGCTCTTATTTGCATCTAATATCAGCCATATTCCCTGGTAAAGCATGCTAGGATCTCCGACTTTCTATAATACTCGTCTTTTTGCATATATTACGATAAGCCTTTTTTCACGTTTTATTTTTTGTTCGTTCTGTCTTTACACTTTTTTTATCTGTTTTTTTTTTTAATATTGTTTGTAAATTTGTTTGAAATAAAAAACTTTTATTTACGAAGTCTGTGTTTTTAAGATTAATTGTATAGAACGATCAAGGAGCTTACACAATTTAAGCATCCCTTAGTCTTTATCGCTAGAAATACATTTAGAGCAATATGATATAAAAATGAATATTCCCTCTCTGCGTTTTGCATCATCGATTTTACAGCTGGCCAGGAGAATACCAACATGAGCCTGCAATCCCGTCAGATGTATCATGGAACAGTCAGAGATGTGTCTTGTGACGTCACGGCAATGGGATATTTCTTGAAAGTATTTCCCTAATACAGAATATTGGGAATAGGAGTTTAGTCGTGTTGCTTAGAGCGCTTTCCCACTGGAAGTAAATTGACCTTTCGAGTTCTAGCGAGGTCAAAGAACTAAAAAAAAGAAATACTTTGAATCTATTGGGCGTAAAATAAAATGCCAAAAAAGGTATTATATGACAGTGATGCGCACCGTCATTACATAAAAGTGTGCCGTCATTGCGAAAGTTGTGCGCTGACTTTACATAAAGTATGCGCCGTCATTTAGTTAAAAGAAAGAAAAAATGTTTTGAACCTTTCGCACTAAAAAGTAAAATAAAATGTATTACTTGACAGTGATGGTTGCGCAATCATTACGTGACATCACATAAGGTGTGTGCTGTCGTTAATTTATAAGCGGGGATTCCCATGGGTTCCTGACGCATGGTTATATAACATTATGTCAAGCATATTACACCTGACCGTTTAAGAGGGGTAAGTCATTTGATTTTATTGGAGTCCAGAGGGGTGTTTGGTGGGAGGCTTACCAACTGTGTTTCCTTTAATAGGATCGGTGACCGCATTGCACAGGTATGACGGCTTGAGGGGCTGGTAGCTCCATTTATCTGACTTCCAAAAATCCCATATTAATCTGCTATGTGTGTCGTAGAATAGATTGAGGGTGTGTCGTAACGTCAGAGGGCTCCCGTAGAAATCCCATGTTCGGTTCCCTATGGACCTATTTAAAGCACGAGGGTGTGTCGTGACGTCAGAAGGCGGGAATTTTGCCAGCTGACCGCTTGTATTTCGTGACGGCATGAAATCCCATGTTAATATGCTATCTGATCGTTTAAAGGTTAGGGTGTCTCGTCACGTCAGAGGACTGTGGTCGGAATCCTATGCTATTTTTACTATGAACCTATGTAAAGCGCGACGGTGTGTTCCCTCTAATAGATGAGCTAGTAACCCCTAATATTAATACTTTGTGTATTACCCCGACTATACTCCGATTAATCATACTTAAACACTTGGAATTCTGGTATTCTTGCCAATATCGAAACAGAGCATGTGCTTGACATCCGGGGTGGGCATGCGCTTGAAACCTATGGGAAAAGGGAGGGCATGCGCTTGAATCCTATGGGAAAAGGTAAGGCATACTCTCGGACCTGAAATGCCCCCACTACTTATTATGACCATGAATTTTTATACAAGAGAACTGGATCTAAAAATAGCCTGTGACGCTGGGTGAATATTAAATTGTTTCTTCAGGAACTTGCCCTTCATACAGAGGTACGTTAGAATTCTGTCAATTTCGTCACATAATTCTTGCATAGGCATAATTATCACGATAAATTCAAATGACGATAGTTATTTAAATTTTCGAAGAGAGAAAGGTTTAATCTCATACCAACAATGGGTAAATCTGAGGGAATGGTGACTCCCTTAGGAGATACATATTTTTTTGGAGGGATGTCTTGAGAATAATTATTTAAATATCCGATCAGAGTGAAATCTGAGGGGATGCAGACTGCCAGCCAATACGTTTTGAAAAGGATTACATAGGCTAATATTGGGAATATGCATAAAGTCAAAATTAATAAAGTCTTATACAGTTTAGTTAATGATACGACAGCCTTTGAACATCCATATCCCTACCATCAAGGAGCCCAACCATCAAGGACCCCAACCATCAAGGACCCCAACCTCCAAGAACCCCAATACCCCCTCCCCCAACTTTTTGACCCATCCCCTCATTTTTTATACCTTTTTTGAAGTTTAATATTTTTTTTTATTTTTTTGGGAACTTTTACTTTTTATTTTTACTTTTTGAGATAGAATTTTTTTTACTTTTTTTACAGGTCTTAAATTAAGCTGAAATATACATAAAACAAAAAAAAATTACTTTAATATTTTGAGATACAAAATGAAAATGATATAGATATGTTATTAGTGATTTTTATTATTAGAAAAATAATGTTTGTAGTAACTTTTCCTTTTTTTGGACTGAATTTTTTTGGACTCATTTGGAAATTTTTTCAACTTTTATTTTTTTACTTTTTTTTATTTATGTGGCTGTACCAGTGGTACTCTATGGCTGCTCATCGACACTACTTCACTCACTGCCACTCCCAAATTGAACTACTTGGTAAATTCCAAGTCCTTTAATTGATGACTGAATATCAAAAATTAATAAGATACAAACTTAGTCTTTAATAAGAAGTCTTTAATTTATAAGAAACAAACAAGTCAAGTCTTATAATTGGTGACTGAGTATGAAAAATTAATAAAAAAAAAGTTTTTCATAGAACAAACTTAGCTACTCGGTAAATTTTAAGTTATTCAATTGATGATTGAGTATAAAAAATTAATAAGAAAACACTTTTGCATAGAAAAAACTCAGCTACTTGATAAATTCCAAGTCTTTTAATTGGTGACTCAGTATTAAAAATTAAAAAAAACACTTTTTAATAGAACAAACTCAGCTTGTAGATAAATTCCAAGTCATTTAATTGATGACTGAGTATCAAAAATTAATAAGAAAGCACTTTTGCATAGAACAAACTCAGCTAATTGAGAAATTTCAGGTCTTTTAATTGATGACTGAGTATCAATAATCATTAAAAAGCCCTTTTGTATAGAACAAATTCAACTACTTGGTAAAATACAAGAAAATCACTTTTACATAGAACAAACTCAACTACTTGGTAAATTCCAAGTCTTTTAATTGGTGACTGATTACCAAAAAATAATAAGAAAACACTTTTGCATAGAACAAACTCAGGTACTTGGTAATTTTTAGGTATTTTAATTGGTGACTGAGTATTAAAAATTAATATAAGAGCACTTTTGCATAGAACTTTTTGCATGGTAAATTTCAAGTCATTTAATTGATTACTGAGTATCACAAGTTAATAAGAAAACACTTTTTCATAGAAAAAACTCGGCTACTTAATAAACTTCAAGTCTTTTAATTGATGACTGAGTATCAAAAATTAATAAGAAAACACTTTTGAATAAAACAAACTCGGTTACTTGGTAATTTCCAAGTCTTTTAAATGAAGACTGGGCATGAAAAATTAATTAGATAAACACTTTTGCATAGAACAAACTCAACTACTTGGTAAATTCCAAGTCTTTTAATTGGTGACTATCAATAATTAATAAAAAAAAGTACTTTAGTATAGAACAAATTTAGCTAGTTGGTAAATTCCAAGTCTTTTAATTGATCATGGAGTATCAAAATTCAATAAAAAAAAGCACTTTTACAAAGAAGAAATTCAGGTACTTGGTAAATTCCAAGTCTTTTAATTGATGACTGAATATCAAAAATTAATAAAAAAAACACTTTTGCATAGGACAAACTCAGCTAGTTGGTAAATTCCAAGTCTTTTAATTGATTACCGAGCATAAAAAATTAATAGAAAATTTCTTTTGCATAAAACAAATTAAACTACTTGGTAAATTTCAAGTCATTTAATTGGTGACTTAGTATCAAAAATTAATAAAAAAAAGTACCTTAGTATAGAACAAATTCAACTACTTGGTAAATTCTAATACTTGGTCTCTTTTAATTGGTGACTGAGTATCAAAAATTAAAAAAAACTTTTACATAGAAAACTTCAACTACTTGGTAAATTTTAAGTCTTTTAATTGATGACTGCGTATCAATAATTAATAAAAAGCACCTTTGCATAGAACAAACTCAGCTACTTGTAAATTCTAAGTCTTTTAATTGATGACTGAGTATCAAAAATTGATAAAAAAAAGACCTTTCGCATAGAAAAAACTCAGTCTCAAAGACATAGTTATTAGATTTTTCGATTAAGCTGAAAAAAAACCTCAAAATTTTGATCGGGTGATTTCGGGGAAAATGAGCGTGGGAGGAGGGCTAGCTGCCCTCTAATATTTTTGGTCATTTAAACAGGGCACTAGAAATTTTGATTTCCGATCAATTGAGCCATCTCTCGATCTTTACGATCACTGGTTCGATGTTATCATCCTTGGAACAAAAATAAATAAACACGCATCTGTGATCTTTCTTCTAGCAAAAACGCAAAATTCCACATTTTTGTACATAGGAGCTTAAAACCTCTACAGTAGGGTTCTCTCGGTTGCTGGATCTGATATTTTGATTTTTATTAAGGTCACTGGATGTTTTGGGGATCTTTCCATCCTTTTTTAAAAACCCAGCAAATTAATAGGCGGGCATGCCTTGTTTTCCTCTCAGTGCAGGCAATCTAACAGTCTTATAACAATTTTAAATTCTTGGTCAACATGCCCCAGACTCTAGGCAGGCATGCCTTTCCAAAAACTAACCTGAAAAGTATATGTCCAATAAGAGAGTCATGCATACTCCCGCTATTTACCCCTGCCCCAGCCATTTAAACATTTGCCTCTCAATTACTTGGACTACCTGTCTTGGCTACAATTCTCTGTCTACAATTAGCTATGTCTTGATGCAACCTATGCAACCTACTGCAAAATACCTTATAACTTCAATTCAATAAGTCTCAGGCTCTAAGCTTCTGATGGGTGCAATACAATTTGATGAATTTTACATATTTTGAGAAAGCATCGACATTCGATCCTTTTGATGTATCTATTGTTATCAAGACTCTGTTTCTTAGAGTTTTGGTCACAATTGAGCCGCATCGCTCTCTACTTTAAGTTCGTTACCACGAACTGTTTGATTGCGACAAAAAGTCACAATAGCATGAAGAGCGAGGGTTGAGGAAGGGGCCATCTCACATACGAAATAGTTTCTGTTCGTTTTGATTTTTAATGGAGCTCCTTAATTTTAGTTGAAAAAAATTGTTTTTCCATTCAATGAATTACAAAAAAAGAAGAGAAAAACTAGAATCATAATTGTCATGTATATTATTATCCAGAGGCGTAGTTATTGGACCTTTCAAGCATGCTGAATCAAATTGCTAACTCAAATTTTGCTTGGATGTCTTTTATAAAAAGGGGTGTGGGAAGGGGGTTTGTTGCTTCTCAAGCTGTTCTGAGATTGTGGCAAAATTATATTGCACATAAAACAGGGCAAAGTCCTTGCTTATTGTTCAAACATTGTTAGTTCAGGTCGTGGCCCATACTTAAATAGTTGTGGGCCGTATCTTTGAACCCTGATATAGAACAATGAAAAGATTTAATAAATTACTTAAACGTAAATTAATTACATTGCCGTTCCGCAGACTATACGTTGATAAACATGGGTTTACAGTAAAGAGGACATATAAGTCCATTTACTATAGAGCATTACCCTCTCATCCACCCTAAGCAGCCGTCACATTTCAAATCCCGATATAAGCTTATACCTCCTACAAGAAAAACTTGAATGAACATATTGATATTTAATTGATGTAACCACGCCTAGGCCTGAGATTTTGTTTTATTCAAAAGAGCTTCTTTTCCAGCCTTTTGGTTTTAGATTGAAAATCTATCGAAAATCGTGTGCACTGCAATCTGCTTGACAACTGCTGAATAGCACATGCGCAAATAATTTCCGTGTATTTAAATACAAACACACAATATTCTCTATTTTCACGGATTAGAAGGGTATGAGCAGGGATGCCACCGCGGTCAGTTCTAAAGTGTTACATTTGCCCATATTTGCGTGCTACAAAAAGTGGGAGAGGTAAAGGTCCGAAACCTACATCCTTATTCGGGAGACGTTTGGACTCCGACCAGAACACCAAATATTATGACAATTAATATTTTTACAAGAGAAATAGATCTCAAAATAGCCTGTGACGCTGGGCGAAAATAAAATTTTTTCTTCAGGAATCAGACCTACATACAGAGGTGTGTTAGAATTCTGTCAATTTTGTCACATAATTCTTGCATGGACATAATTATTACGATACATTCAAATGACAATAATATTTAAATTTTCGAAGAGCGAAAGGGTTAAAGTTTTAATCACATGCCAACAATAGGTAAATCTGAGGGAATGGTCACTACCTTATGAGATAAATATTTTTTTGGAGGATGTCTTGAGAATAATAATTTAAACTTCTGAAAAGAAAAAGGGTTAAAAATTTTAATCACATACCAACAATAGGTAAATCCGAGGGAATGGTGGCTCCCTTAAGAGATACACTTTTTTTGGAGGGATGTCTTGAGAATAATTATGATTTCCAAAGAGAGTGAAATCTGAGGGGATGCAGACTGCCAGCTAATACCTTCTGAAAAGGATTTCATAGTATTGGTAATATGCATAAGGTCCAAATTAATAAAGTCGTATATAGTTTAGGCAATGATACGACAGCCCTTCAACATCCATATCCCAACCATCTAGGACCCCAACCACCGAGGACCATAACCGTCAAGGATGCTAAACATCAAGGACCCTAACCACCAATGACCCCAACCTCCAAGGACCCCAATACCCCCTTCGGCGCCCAAAATTTTTGACCCCCTCCAATTTTATACTTTTTTCTGAAGTGTATTTTTTTTTACTTTTTTTTAACTTTTTTTGTTTATTTTTTTCAATTTTTAGGTAAAAATTTTTTCAACTGTTTTTATAGGTCTTAAAATGACATGAAATATACTTAAAACAAAAAAAATAGTTTATATTATCGATATACAAAATGAGAATAATATAGATATTTTAGTCGTGATTTTTATTATTAACAAAATAATGTTTGTAGTGACACTTTTCTTTTTTTTTATTAATGCGGCTGTATCAGTGGTACTCTATGGCTGCTCATCGACACTCTGCGGCTCTGCCAAATTCCACTACTTGGTAAATATCAAGTCTTTTAATTGATGACTGAGTATCAAGAATTATTAAAACACAATTTTTAAATAGAACAAACTCAGCTACTTGGTAAATTTCAAGTCCTTTAATTGATAACTGAGTATCAAAAATTAATAAGAAACAAACTCAGCTACTTGGAAAATTTCAAGTCTTTTAAGTGGTGATTGAATATAAAAAATTCATAAAAAAGCACTTTTGCATAGAACAAACTCAGCTACTTGGTAAATTCCAAGTCAGTTAGTTGATGATTGAGTATAAAAAATTAATAAGAAAACACTTTTGCATAGAACAAATTCAGCTACTTCATATATTCCAAGTCTTTTAATTGGTGACTGAGTATTAAAAATTATTAAAGAAAAGTACTTTTGCCAGGAACAAACTCAGCTACTTGGTAAATTCTAAGTCATTTAATTGATGACTGAGTATCAAAAATTAATAAGAAAGCTATTTTGCATAGAACAAAGTCAGCTAGTTGATAAATTCCAGGTTTTTTTAATTGATGACTGAGTATCAATAATCATTTAAAAAGTACTTTTGCATAGAACAAATTCAACTATTTGGTAAATTTCAAGTCTTCTAACTGGTGACTGAGTATCAAAAATTAATAAAAAAAGCACGTTTACATAACAAAAATTCAACTACTTCTTATATTCCAAGTCTTTTAATTGATAACTCAGTATCAAAAATTAATAAAAGGAACTTTTATTAAGCTGAAACTCAGCTGCTTAGTAAATTTTAAGTCTTTTGATTAATGACTGAGCATCAGAAATTAATAAAAAAAAAGTAATTTTGCGTAGAAAAATTCAACTACTTGGTAAATTCCAAGTCTTTTAATTGATGACTGAGTATCAAAAATTAATAAAAAAAGGACTTTAGTATAGAACAAATTCAAATACTTGGTAAATTCCAAATCTTTTAATTGATGACAGAGTATCAAAAACTAATATAAAGCACGTTTACATAGAACAAATTCAACTACATTTTAAATTTCAAGTCTTTTAATTGATGACTGAGTATCAAAAATTAACAAAAAGCAATTTTGCAAAGATTAAACTCAGTTACTTGGTAAACTTCAAGTCTTTTGATGAATGACATGAGTATCAGAAATTAATAAAAAAGTACTTTTGCATAGAACAAATTCAACTACTTGGTAAATTCCAAGTCATTTAACTGGTGACTGAGTATAAAAAATTAATTAAAAAGAAATTTTGCATAGAACAAACTCAACTACTTGGTAAAATACAAGAAAAGCACTTTTACATAGAACAAACTCAACTACTTGGTAAATTCCAAGTCTTTTAATTGGTGACTGATTACCAAAAAATAATAAGAAAGCACTTTTGCATAGAAAAAACTCAGCTACTTGGTAAATTCCAAGTCTTTTAATTGGTGACTGATTATTAAAAAATAATGCTAAGATAAGAGCACTTTTGCATAGAACAAACTCAGGTATTTGGTAAATTTCAAGTCATTTAATTGATTACTGAGTATCAAAAATTAATAAGAAAACACTTTCTCGTAGAACAAACTCGGCTACTTAATAAATTCCAAGTCTTTTAATTGATGACTGAGTATCAAAAATTACGCCAACCTTATTAAAAAACACGCCAACCTTATTAATCAACAAGAATTTTTACAGCGTCGTAGAGTAAAGAGAATTCTTACGGACTCTCTTCGTTTCTGGCTAAATCTAGGTACACACTCCGAAAGGCAATTTAGTGATAGGGTTGGTTTTCAGTCACTAATTCACATTTTAAAAGAGCCAAAAAAACGACGTCTTTTTCTTAGCAATACAATTTTGAAAACCCGACATTTTCTACAGCCAAACCTTTCACCGACAGATTTTCAGCAGATTTAAAGAATAGCTCAGAATACTTTCCGCCACGACTTTTGTATGTCCTCGTTTTCTTCGCGATTTTATGTTTTGTCATGATTAGCCAGTGTGGTCTCAGAAATTATTACGACTAGCTTACGGGGACCTTTCGACCAAGTCTATTCTTAATTATATTGATTTGTCTAAAAAACATGCCAACCTTATTAATCAACAAGAATTTTTACAGCATTATAGAGTAAAGAGAATTCTTCCGAATTCTCTTTGTTTCCGCCTAAATCTAGGTACACACTCCGAAAGGTAATTTAGTGATAGGGTTGGTTTCAGTCATTAATTCACATTTTAAAAGAGCCAAGAAAACGACGTTTTTTTCTTAGTAATACAATTTCGAAAACCCGACATTTTCTACAGCAAAACCTTTCACCGACAGATTTTCAGCAAATTTCCAGAATAGCTCAGAATACTTTTCGCCACGACTTTTGTATGTCCTCGTTTTCTTCGCGGTTTTATGTTTTAACACTTTTGAATAAAACAAACTCGGTTACTTGGTAATTTCCAAGTCTTTTAAATGAAGACTGAGCATGAAAAATTAATAAGAAAACACTTTTGCATAGACCAATCTCAACTACTTGGTAAATTCCAAGTCTTTTAATTGGTGACTATCAATAATTAATAAAAAAGTACTTCCGTATAGAAAAAATTCAGCTAGTTGGTAAATTCCAAGTCTTTTAATTGATCATGGAGTATCAAAAATCAATAAAAAAAAGCACTTTTACAAAGAAGAAATTCAACTACTTAGTAAATTCCAAGTCTTTCAATTGGTAACTGGATATCAAAAATTAATAAAAAGCAGTTTTGCATAGGACAAACTCAGCTAGTTGGTGAATTCCAAGTCTTTTAATTGATTACCGAGCATAAAAAATTAATAGAAAATTTCTTTTGCATAAAACAAATTAAACTACTTGGTAAATTTCAAGTCATTTAATTGGTGACTTAGTATCAAAATTAATTTTAAAAAAAGTACCTTAGTATAGAACAAATTCAACTACTTGGTAAATTCTAATACTTGGTCTCTTTTAATTGGTGACTGAGTATCAAAAATAAAAAAAAAAACTTTTACATAGAAAACTTCAACTACTTGGTAAATTCCAAGTCTTTTAATTGATGACTGAGTATCAAAAATTAATTAAAAAAAAGACATTTCGCATTGAAAAAATTCAGCCTCAAAGACATAGTTATTAGATTTTTCGACTATGCTGAAAAAAACCTCAAAATTTGATCGGGTGACTTTGGGGAAAAATAGTGTGGGAGGAGGGCTAGCTGCCTTCTAATATTTTTGGTCATTTAAACAGGGCACTAGAAATTTTGATTTCCGATCAACTGAGCCATCTCTCGATCTTTACGATCACTGGTTCGATGTTATCATCCCTGGAACAAAAATAAATAAACACGTATCCGTGATCTTTCTTCTGGCAAAAAATGCAAAATTCCACATTTTTGTTTATAAGAGTTTAAACCCTCTACAGTAGGGTTCTCTCGTATGCTGGATCTGATGTTTTGATTTTTATTAAGGTCACTTGATGTTTTGGGGATCTTTCCATCCTTTTTCAAAAATTGGACAAGTTGTCTCAGGGTCTTAACTTCTGATGGGTGCAATACAATTTGATGAATTTTACACATTCTGAATAAGCATCAAAATTCGATCCTTTTCATGTATCTATTGTTATCAAGGCTCTGTTTCTGAGAGTTTCGGTAACTATTGAGCCGTATTACTCCTTAATTTTAGTTCGTTACCACGAACTGTTTGATTGTGACAAAAAGTCACACAATAGCATGAAGAGCGAGGGTTGAGGAAGGAGCCGTCTCACATACGAAATAGTTTCTGTTCGTTTGGATTTTTTATGGAGCTCTTTACTTTAAGTTGAAAAAATTTTTTTTTCCATTCAATTAATTACAAAAAAGAAGAGAAAAATTAGAATCATAATTATCATGTATATTATTATCCAAAGGCGTAGTTATTGGACCTTTCAAGTATGCTGAATCAAATTGCTATCTAAAATTTTGCTTGAATATCTTTTGTAAAAAGGGGGTGTGGGAAGGGAGTTAGTCGCTCCTCAAGATGTTCTGAGATCGTGGCAAAATTATATTGCACATATAACAGGGTAAAGTCCTTACTTACTGTTCAAACACTGTTAGTTCAGGTCGTGGCCCATACCGAAATAGTTGTGGGCCGTATCTTTGAACCCTGATATAGAACAATGAAAAGATTTAATAAATTCCTTAAGCGTCAATTAATTACATTGCCGTTCCGCAGACTATACGTTGATAAACATGGGTTTACAGTAAAGAGGACATACAAGCCCATTTGCTATATGGCATTACCCTCTCATCCACCCTAAGCAGCCGTTACATTTCAAATCCTGTTATAAGCTTATACCTCCTACAAGAAAAACTTGAATTAACATATTGATGTATAATTGATGTAACCACGCCTAGGCCTGAGATTTTTTTTTATTCAAAAGAGCTTGTTTTCCAGCCTTTTGGTTTTAGATTGGAAACCTACTGAAAATCGTGGGCACTGCAACCTGCTTGACAACAGCTGAATAGCACATGCACAAATAATTTCCGTGTATCTAAATGCGAACACACAATATTCTCTATTTTCACGGATTAGAAGGGTATGCGCAGGGTTGCTACCACGGTCAATTCCTAAAGTGCTACATTTGCTCATATTTGCTTTCTACAAGTAGTGAGAGGGGTAAAGGTCCGAAAGGTACGTCCTTATTCGGGAGACATTTGGACTCCGACCAGAACACCAAATATTATGACCATTAATATTTTTACAAGAAAAATAGATCTAAAAATAGCCTGTGACGCTGGGCGAAAATCAAATTTTTTCTTAAGGAATCGGAACTATATACTGAGGTGTGTTAGAATTCTGTCAATTTTGTCACATAATTCTTGCATGGACATAATTATTACGATACATTCAAATGACAATAATTATTTAAATTTCCGATGGTCGAAAGGTTAAAATTTTAATCGTATGCCAGTAAAAGATAAATCTCAGGGAGTAGCAACACCCTTAATACATGCATATTTTTTTGGAGAGATGTCTCGAGAATAATTATTTAAATTTCTGAAGAGCGAAAGGGTTAAAATTTTAATCACATACCAATAAAAGGTAAATCTGATGGAATAGTAACACCCTTAAGAGATACATATTTTTTGGAGGGATATCTTGAGAATAATTATTTAAATTTCCGAAAAGAGTGAAATGTGAGGGGATGCAAACTGCCAGCCAATACCTTTTGAAAAAGATTTCATAGTACTGGTAACATGCATAAGGTCGAAATTAATAAAGTCGTGTACAGTTTAGGCAATGATACGGCAGCCCTTGAAAATCCATATCCCAATCATCTAGGACCGTAACCACCGAGGACCCCAACCACCAAGGACCCCAACCATCAAGGACGCTAAACATAAATGGCACTATCTACCAATGATCCCAACCTCCAAGGGCCCCAATCCCTCCCCCCCCCCTTCCGCGCCCCAAATGTTTGGCCCCCTCCCATTTTATACTTTTTTCTGAAGTTTTTTTTTTACTTTTTTGAACTTTTATTGTTTATTTTTTTAATTTTTTAAGGTATAAATTTTTTCAACTTTTTTTTACAGGTCTTAAAATGACATGAAATATACTTAAAACAAAAAAAAAATCACATTTAATATTTTCTAGATGCAAAATAAGAAAAATATAGTTATTTTAGTCGTGATTTTTATTATTAACAAAATAATGTTTGTAGTGACACTTTTCTTTTTTTTATTTATGCGGCTGTACCAGTGGTACTCTATGGCTGCTCATCGACACTACGCGGCTCTGCCAAATTCCACTACTTGGTAAATTTCAAGTCTTTTAATTGATGACTGAGTATAAAAATTATTAAAACACAACTTTTAAATAGAACAAACTCAGCTGCTTGGTAAATTTTAAGTCCTTTAATTGATGACTGAGTATCAATTAATAAGAAACAAACTCAGCTTTTTGGCAAATTCCTTGTCTTTTAACTGGTGACTGAGTATTAAAAATTAATAAAAAAAGCACTTTTGCATAGAACAAACTCAGCTACTTGGTAAATTCCAAATCATTTAATTGATTACTGAGTATAAAAAATTAATAAGAAAACACATTTGTATAGAAAAAACTCAGCTACTTGATAAATTCCAAGTCTTTTAATTGGTGACTGAGTATTAAAAATTATGAAAAAAAGCACTTTTGCATAGAACAAACTCAGCTACTTGGTAAATTCCAAGTCGTTTAATTGATGACTGAGTATCAAAAATTAATAAGAAAGCTATTTTGCATAGAACAAAGTCAGCTATTTGATAAATTCCAGGTTTTTTAATTGATGACTGAGTATCAATAATCATTTAAAAAGTACTTTTGCGTAGAACAAATTCAACTATTTGGTAAATTTAAAGTCTTCTAACTGGTGACTGAGTATCAAAAATTAATAAAAAAGCACGCTTACATAGCAAAAATTCAACTGCTTGTTATATTCCTAGTCTTTTAATTGATGACTGAGTATCAAAAATTAATAAAAGGAACTTTTATTAAGAACAAACTCAGCTTCTTAGTAAATTTTAAGTCTTTATATTAATGACTGAGCATCAGAAATTAATAAAAAAAAGTACTTTTGCATAGAACAAATTCAGATACTAGGTATATTTCAAGGCTTTTATTTGGTCACTGATTTTAAGAAATGAATAAAAAAAGTACTTCAGCAAAGAACAAACTCAACTACTCGGTAAAATCCAAGTCATTGAATTGGTGACTGAGGAACAAAAATTAATATAAAGCAGGTTTACATAGAACAAATTCAACTACATGGTAAATTCCAAATCTTTTTATTGATTACTGAGTATCAAAAATTAACAAAAGGAAATTTTGTATAGATTAAACTCAGCTACTTGGTAAATTTCAAGTCTTTTGATGAATGCCTGAGTATCAGAAATTAATAAAAAAGCACTATTGCATAGAACAAACTCTGCTACTTGGTAAACTCCAAATCTTTTAATTGATGACTAAGCATAAAAAATTAATTTGAAAAAGTACCTGAGTATAGAACAAATTTAACTACTTGGTAAAATCCAAATTTTTAATTGATGACTGAGTATCAAAAATCAATAAAAAGCACTTTTACATAGATAAAATTAAACTGCATGGACATTCCAAGTCTTTTGATTGATAACTGAGTATCGAAAATTAATAAAAAGCACTTTTGTATAGAATAATCTCAGCTACTTGGCAAATTCCACGTCTTTTAATTAATGATTAAGTATCGAAAATTAATAAAAAAAACACTTTTGCATAGAAGGGTATGAGCAGGGATGCCACCGCGATCAGTTCCTAAAGTGCTACATTTGGCGAGATTTGCCTGCTGCAAGTAGTGGGAGGGGTAAAGGTCCGAAAGGTACGTCCTTATTCGGGAGACATTTGGACTCCGACCAGAACACCAAAAATTATGACCATTAATATTTTACAAGAAAAATAGATCTAAAAATAGCCTGTGACGCTGGGCGAAAATCAAATTTTTTCTTAAGGAATCAGACCTACATACAGAGGTGTGTTAGAATTCTGTCAATTTTTTCACATAATTTTTGCATGGATATAATTATTACGATACATTCAAATAACAATAATTATTTAAATTTCTGATGAGAGGAAGGTTAAAGTTTTAATCATATGCCAGCAATAGGTAAATCTGAAGGAATGGTCACTACCTTATGAGATAAATATTTTTTGGAGGGATCTCTTGAGAAATCATTTTAATTTCTGAAGAGAGAAAGGGTTAAAATTTTAATCGCATACCAATAAAAGGTAAATCTGAGGGAGTAGCAACATCCTTAATAGATACACATTTTTTGGAGGGATGTCTTGAGAATAATTATTTAAATTTCCAAAGAGAGTGAAATCTGAGGGGATGCAGACTGCCCGCTAATACTTTCTGAAAAGGATTTCATAGTATTGGTAATATGCATAAGGTCGAAATTAATAAAGTCGTATACAGTTAGGCAATGATACGACAGCACTTGAACATCCATATCCCAACCATCTTGGACCCCCACCACCGAGGACCCCAACCACCAAGGACCCCAACCATCATGGACACTAATCAACAATGACCCCGACCTCCAAGGGTCCCAATCCCCTCCCTTCCGCGCCCCAAATTTTTGGCCCCCTCCCATTTTATTCTTTTTTCTGAAGTTTATTTTTTACTTTTTTTGAACTTTTATTGTTTATTTTTTTCATTTTGTAAGGTAGAAATTTTTTAAACTTTTTTTACAGGTCTTAAAATGACATGAAATATACTTAAAACAAAAAAAAATCACAGCTAATATTTTCGAGATACAAAATAAGAATGATATAGATATTTAGTTCGTGATTTTTATTATTAAAAAAATAATGTGTGTAGTGACACTTTTCTTTTTTTATTTATGTGGCTGTACCAGTGCTACTCTACGGCTGCTCATCGACACTACGCGGCTCTGCCAAATTCCACTACTTGGTAAATTTTAAGTTTTTTAATTGATGACTGAGTATCAAAAATTATTAAAACACAACTTTTAAATAGAACAAACTCAGCTGCTTGGTAAATTTCAAGTCCTTTAATTGATGACTGAGTATAAAAAATTAATAAGGTAGAAATTCAGCTATTTGGCAAATTCCAGGTCATTTAATTGATGATTGAGTATAAAAAATTAATAAGAAAACACTTTTGCATAGAAAAAACACAGCAACTGGATAAATTCCAAGTCTTTTAATTGGCGACTGAGTATTAAAATTAATAATGAAAAAAGCACTTTTGTATAGAACAAACTCAGCTACTTGGTAAATTCCAAGTCATTTAATTAAGGACTGAGTATCAAAAATTAATAAGAAAGCTATTTTGCATAGAACAAAGTCAGCTATTTGATAAATTCCAGGTTTTTTTACTTGATGACTATTGATGGCTAGTTTTAAATCAATAAAAAGCACTTTTACATAGAAAAAATTCAACTGCATGGTAAATTCCAAGTCTTTTTATTGATGACTGAGTATCGAAAATTAATAAAAAGCACTTTTGTATAGAATAATCTCAGCTACTTGGCAAATTCCACGTCTTTTAATTGATGATTAAGTATCGAAAATTAATAAAAAACACTTTTGCATAGAACAAACTCAGCTGCCTAGTAAATTCCAAGTCTTTTGATGAATGACTGAGTATCAGAAACTAATAAAAAATTACTTTTGCATAGAACAAATTAAACTACTTGGTAAATTCTAAGTCATTTAACTGGTGACTGAGTGTCAAAAATTAAAAAAAGTGCGTTATAATAGAACAAATTCAACTACTTGGTAAAATCCAAATCTTTTAATTGATGACTGAGTATCAATATCCAATAAAAAGCACTTTTACATAGAAAAAATTCAACAACTTGGTAAATTCCTAATCTTTTCATTGATGACTGAGTATCAAAAATTAATAAAAAGTACTTTTGCATAGAACAATCTCAATTACCTGGTAAATTCCACCTCTTTTAATTGATGATTAAGTAGTAAAAATTAATAAAAATCACTTTTGCATAGAGCAAACTCGGATACTTGGTAAATTCAACTTTTACATGTCTTAAAATGACATGAAATATACTTAAAACAAAAAAACAATCACATTTAATATTTTCGAAACACTAAATGAAAATGATATAGATATGTCAGTCGTGATTGTTATTTCTAGAAAAATAATGTTTGTAGCAACATTTCTTTTTTTGGATTGAATTTTTTTGGACTTACAAATTTTTTCAACTTTTTTTTATGGGGCTGTACCAGTGGTACTCTATGGATGCTCATCGACAATGCGCGGCTCTCCCAAATTCAACTACTTGGTAAATTCCAAGTCTTTTAATTGATGACTGAGTATCAAAAATTAAGAAACGGCACTTTTACATAGAACAAACTCAACTACACGGTAAATTCAAAGTCTTAATTGATGACTGAGTATCAAAACTCAATAAGAAACAAACTCAGCTATTTGGTAAATTCCAAGTATTTTAATTGGTGACTGAGTATTAAAAATGAATAAAAAGCACTTTTGCATAGAACAAACTCAACTACTTTGTAAATTCAAAGTCTTTTAATTAGTGACTGAGAATCAAAAATTAATAAAAAAGTACTTTTACATAGAACAAAATCTGCTACTAGGTAAATTCCAAGTTTTTAAATATGGATCCAAAAGATGAAAGAACATTTTGATTACATCTCCTTGGTAGCAAAACTACCAAATATAAAGAAAAATCTTAATTAGACCTAAGTTACATAAATCCAAGAGATGAAAAAGAAAACATTTGAATTTCATCTCCTTGATAACAAAACTTCCAAGTATAAAGAAAAATCTTAGAAAACCATAGTTTTTAGGTACGGTTGGTCCTAAGACACATGGGTCCAAGAGATGGAAAACTAGTGTCAATGATCAACCATAGAGTACTTCGGAGTCAGCCACATAAAAAAATTGTCGGTGAGCTATACATTTAAAAAAGTATAGATGGCGACACCTTTTCACTACCAAATAGACTGCCATCTTTTCATCTCTAGTTATAGATGGCCACACACCCGCTCAGATACGGGCATAGTGAGAGAGACATGAAAACGTTAGGTTCATTTAGGTTCACTTAGCTTGGCGCACCACGATTTTTTTTTGTTTTAAGTATATTTCGTGTCATTTTCAGACCTGTAAAAAAAAGCTGGAAAAATTTCTATCTTAAAAAAATATAAAAAGTAAAATTTAAAAAAAGTAAAAAAAATAAACTTCAAAAAAAGTAAAAAGGGGGGAGGTACTAAAAGGTTGGGAGAGGGGGTATTGGGGCCCTTGATGGTTGGATCCTTGGTGGTTGGCGTCCTTGGTGATTGAGATATGGTTGTCCAAGGGCTGTCATATCCTTGCCCAAAATGTAAACGACTTTATTAATTTTAACTTTATCCATATTCCCAATACTATGTAATCTTTGTTAAACGGTATTGGCTTGCAGTTTGCATCCCCTCAGATTTCACTCTTCGGATATTTAAATAATTATTCTCAAGACATACCTCGAAAAAAATATGTACCTCTTAAGGGAGTCACCATTCCCTACGATTTACCTATTGTTGGTATATGATTAAAGTTTTAACCCTTTCTCTCTTCAAAAGTTTAGATTATTATTGTCCAGAGGTCCCTCCAAAAATGCATCTTTAAGGGAGTCAGCACTCCCTCAGATTTACCTTTTACTGGCATGCGATTAAAACTTCAACCCTTTAGCCCTTCAACATTTTAGATAATTATTATCATTTGAATTTATCGTGATAACTATTTCCATGTAAGAATTATGTGACAAAATTGACAGAATTCTAATACACCTCTGTATGTAGGTCAAATTCCTGAAGAAGCAATTTGATTTTCCCCCAGCGTCATAGGCTATTTTTAGATCTAGTTATCTTGTAAAAGTATTCATGGTTATAATATTTGGTGTCCTGGTCGGAGTCAAATTGTCTCCCAAATAAGGATGCACCTTTCGGACCTTTATCCCTCCCACTACTGTTACACAGTGATTTTCGATGCTATAGCCCAAAAATTGGCTGTAATAGTGCTAAAATAGAACTTTCGTGCTGAAGGTAGTAAACCTGGGTATGAGACTGGGTTTGAAGTACAGGATTGAACCGGGGGATTCGAGGAGTCAGTCATTCATGAAGTATGCAAACCAGGTAGTTAAAGTGTCCCACAAAGTAGACCATGCGTGCCGCGAACAGGGCGGTGGAAGTAAATCAAGGTTATATGCAGTCATTATATCTGATTTTGACGAAGATGTCAGTGTAAAATTAACGCTAACGCCTTTGAGTTTGAGTCAAAGATGACTCGATTTATGGCTTGACGGATTCATGTCATAAGAATACCATCCATTATATATTTTTTTTTTCATTTTCATCCTATCAACTTGAAGTATGGGTTTGGACCAGGGGAGTTGAGGGACCAGTAATTCGAAAATCATGTACATCAGGCGGTGCACGCCACGCGTGACACAAAGTGGTCCATGGGTTGCGTAAATAGGGTAGCGGAAGTATGCCCAGTGTGTTGCAACAAGGGCTACTCTTGTTAATTGCGTGGCAATTGTCGTAAGACGTTACCCTCTCATTGGATGTTAACCATTCGTTATGTTTCAATCTTGATATCAGTTAAATAAAATAAACAAGTCTTTTCAACTGGAAGTAATGAGCAACATTAAAACTTAAAAAGCGGGGCTACTCCGTGTACGACGATGCTGCCCCTTCCTTAACCCTAGCTCTTTACGCTAAAGTCTTAAGAATTTTTTTAAATACTTCTCATTCAAGTTCATTGGCCCATGTGTTTGAGCAGTCTTTCTTAAAGAACTGTAACAAATAGTCAAATTTACCCGTAAAGCGTGAGGATTGTGGAAGGGTAATCCCCCTCACATACGGACCCCGTGAAAAATACCCCCTTCCTCAGAAAATCTCCCAAAAAAACTCGTATATTCCTTAACAAAATTTTGATTGGATGTCTTTGGGGAAAGGGGGGCGTGTTAATAGGGCTATTTGCCCTCCAATCTCTTTGGTCACTTAAAAAGGATACTATAACTTTTGATTTCTGTTTGAATGATCCTTCTCTATATCTTCTGGGACTATTGGCTGGATACGATCACCCCTTGGAAATATACGAACAAATACGCATCCATGATCTTTCTTGTGGCAAAAAAATACAAAATTCCACATTTTAGTAGATAGGAGCTTGAAACCTCTACAGTAGTATTCTCTGATATACTGAATCTGATGGCTTGATTTTCAAATCGCAAGGTCGCTTGACTTCTTGAGAGTGTTTTCCCCCTTTTTCAAAAACCCAGCAAATTTTCTCAAGCTCGTTGCTTTTCATTGATAAAATCAAAGTTAATGAATTTTACATATTCGGAATAAAAATAAAAGCCAATTCTTTTGATGTATCTATTGTTATCAAAATTCCGTTTTGTAGAGTTGCGGTTAATAATGGGCCGAGTCGCTTCTTACTCACAGTTTTTTACACAGTTTATATAATTATACAGTAATTTTAACGCAGATGATTTCTGGCTCTTAATTCTCGGTGCGAACGAAAAGCTCCTCCCACTTATTTGTGCACTTATTGTCCACTTATTGGTTAAGCCGGTCAAGTGGTTTTGTCAGTACTTGTTCCGTAGGTGATTATTCTATGTCTACCCCTGAAAAGATCTAATGCCGCTTATGTTTATAGGTTCTCTGGAGCCCTCGCACCTCGGTCCGGGTTTTTATAATGGGTGAGATAGGGAAAAATCATACTGCTAATTATATAAACTGTGGTTTGTTATCACTAGACTAATTGTTGATTCCACGGAACCCAAATCCAAGGACAGGGTGTAATGCAAAGATGAGTATGGATTTTTTTTTTTAGCCATTTGAAATAGTAATTTGTTAGAATACGAGAATATTGTGAAACTGGTAATTGCATAATAACTGCGATAGAACATCAACTCGCAACAAAGACATCGATATAGAATTATTACCTTGGAGTTTGAGTCACAAATGACTCGGATTATGAAGTGCCGAAGGATTCGAGACATAAATTAAAACATACATCTTATGTGTGTTTGCATCTCCTTTGGGTTTTTGAATCCACGGAAATCCAAGGTCAAAAGTGTTCTGTAAACAGGGCTATCATCTGAGAATATGTCAAAGCAGCACATCTGCAAAGCAAAGGATAAAATTCGGTATTTTTGGCGCAATAATATATCATGATCAGCTAAATAATATCCGAAACTTTCGTTTGAAATAATTTTTGACCAAATCCCTATCCAAACAGATCTTGTTAGGGAAACCAAAAAGAAATCAACATTTGTCGGACCGTCACATAGACGTTACAAATATTATGTGCTTTCAGTAGGGGAATCATGGTTGCGAAAGCGTTTGGTACTTGGGCATTATATGGCCAGTTACAAGCACAGTTCATAATAATTATCCAGTAAGCTTATCGCAGATCATTTCTGGTCTTCGTTCTCGGTGCGAACAAAAAGCTCCTCCCACTTCTTCGTGCAGTTATTAATAGCGGGTTTCCACTTGTTTCCAATTGTTTGGCGTCTGACTTGTTCACCCGTGAAAAGATCTGACGCCGCTTATGTTTCTACGTTCTCTGGAGCACTCGCACCCCAGTCCGGGTTTTTATAATGGGTGAGATAGGGAATGATCATTCTGGATAATTATATGAACTGTGGTTACAAGGAAGCCAGTCACGAAAAACCCGTTTTTGACGGATTAATTCAAGACACCGCTATAAAGTAATGGAATTCATAGCTTGGTTTTCATTATGTATACGATATTTAAACTGTTGTTTTTTGGGGTTTGGGGGGGAGGTACCTAGGTTAGGTTAGGTTACGTATTTAATATATGCACTGCTTTACCCCCCACCCCCCCCCGCCCCCACCCCTAATGTGCAAATATATAGCCCAAATTTGTTTATAAAATACTATATATTCATCCTATTTTATTTTATTTCATTAGCATTAACCAAACTTGGCTTTTTAGAAATGCCAATATAATGCCCAAGTACCAGTGTTTTGTATTGGTTAAACACACAAAAAATGAATTTTTTAAAGAAAGACAAAGGTTAAATCGGAGGACATGTTTTCCGAAAGGAGAACTTCTGGTAACCCTGACTGTAAAGAAGAGAATGGCTTATTTTTTGCCATATGAAATAGCTATTAGTTAAAATAAGAGAAAATAGAGAAACTTGCATTGTATTCTGAAGATTTTATCATTTTTGAATTCTGATATCAGCTCATGCCGAAGATGTCAATGTACAGTCAACGCCAACCAACGCTTTTGAGCGTGGATCAGAAATGGCTTGAATCTGACGAAATCGAGTCGTAAGGCAATTTATGTATCTTACTGTTTTTTGCCTCCTTTGTGTTTCAAGTCCACGGGCCATAAATCGAAAATCAAGGGTGTGTTGTAAAGAGAAGTATAGGCTTAGTTTTAGCCATTTGAAATAGCAAGTCCTTAAAATAAGGCATTACCAGGAAAAATTGAGAATTACGTAATAACTGCAATGGGATATTACCCGTTATAAGGGGACATTAAGTTTTAAAACCTGATATTAATCGCAACGAAGAACTTAATGTACAATCAACACCTTTGATTTCAAGTCAGAAATTGCTCGGATTGTGACTCTAATCTGATAGCTTCGAATCGTAAGTTAAACTATGCATTTTACTTGTTTTTGTCTCCTTTATGTTTTAACTCCATGGACCATAAATCGAAGAGGAAGGGTGTATTGCGATGAGAAGTATGGGCTTATTTTTAGCCATTTGAAATAGCAATTCCTTGAAATAAGACAATATCAGGAAAATCGACAATTACATAATAACTACAATTGGATATAACCTCTAATGAGTGGGACGTAAAATTTTAAAACTCGATATCAGTCGCAACAAAAATGTCAATATTCAATCAACGCCTTGAAGTTCGAGTCAGAAATGGCTTGAATTGTGACTGGAATCTACCAAATTTGAGTCGTAAATTAACATATAGATCTTACCTGTTTTGGTCTCTTTTATGTTTGAAGTCCACGGACCATAAACCGAAGAGCAAGGGTGTATTGTAAGGAGAGTTATGTGCTTATTTTTAGCCATTTGAAATAGCAGTTACTTAAAAATAAGACAACATATCAGGAAAATCGACCATTAAATAATGACTGCAATTGGATATTACCTCTAATAAGGAGCCGTTAACTTTTAAAATCTGATATTTACCGCAGCAAAGATGTCAATGTGGAATCAACGCCTTTGAGTTCGAGTCAGAAATGGCTCGAATTGTGACTCAAATCCAAAAGATCCGAGTCGTAAATTAAAATATGGACCTTATTTCGTTTTGTCTCCTTTATGTTTAAAGTTCACGGACCCTTAAATTGAAGATGAAGGTTGTATTGTAAGGAGAAGCATAGGCTTATTTTTAGCCATTTGAAATAGCAATCCGTTACAAAATACAATATCAGAAAAAACGACAATTACGTAATAACTGTAATTGGGTATTACCTCTAATGTGGAGACGTAAAATTTTATAACCCGATATCAGTTACGACAAGATGTCAATATACAATCAACACCTTTGAGTTCAAGTCAGAAATGGCTCGAGCCATTTAGAATGATTTACATAATTCCAAAACTATAGAACACATTTTAGCATAAGAATGAAGGATGCAGGGGGGGGGGTCTGGTATTTTTCTCGTATTTACGATCTTTTCTATTCATGTACGGTTTAATATCACTTATTACTTTTATTGAACCAAACTCGTTTTGGTTCAATTTTTGTTTCTTTTTAATATAAAATTCAAGGTCATAGAAATATTAGAGTTCGATTCAGAAATGATAAATTCAGATATGCACCTTACATGTTTTACCCCCTTTGTGTTTTAAGTCCAAAGACCATAAATCCAAGGACAAAGGCGTACTGTAAACAGGAAGTACGAGCCTGTTTGTACTAACTTGAAATAGCAATTAGTTAAAATAGGAGAATATCGGGAAATTTGTCAATTACTTAATAACTGTGATAGGACATTACCCTGTCATTACATTCTAAATTATATTTTAAATACTGGTCTCAGCCTGTGCAGCAACAGGAATATTTGCAATCAAGATGTCAATATACAATCAGCGCTACCATGCCTATAGGCCTGAATGTTTTTTATTCAAAACTTGTTTTCCAATTTTTTGGTTTTAAGTTGGAAACCTGTCGAAAATAAGCGGGAAGTGAAGTATGCATAGCAACTGTTGAATAACTCGTGTGCGAATAATCTTCATGTATTTCCGTTTTATTCAAATTAATTTAAAAACTTTTCCACAAAACAAGTTTTTCTAAAAAAAGTAAAAGGCTCTATTTAGTTAAAAATAAGCAGAAATAAAGTCAAATAATTTTCCAAGCGTAAAACTACCACAAACCACTATCAATCAATAAATGAACCTCAAAACGAACAAAAATTGCAATAAATAGCCGAGTCAAACTCAAAACGAGTAGACATTAACATGAGTAGGGCTGATAACCCCCATGCTTTCTGATCAGAACACAATTTGCTCTTTACTAAAAAAAAAAAAAAAAAAAAAAAACACAACCGTGAATTGTCCGTTTAATTGACATGTACTAAAATTTATTCCTTAAAGTTTGGGTAATTTTTTATTTATGAAAGTAAAAAAAGTGAAAACATTTAAAATATATTTTGTTTTCAGTAAAGCGCCAATTATGTTCTGGTGTTGAAGAAGGAAGGGGGGTTATCAGCCCTACTCATGTTAATTTTTGTTCGTTTTGTGTTGGACTTTTGGTTATTTGTTGTAAGTCCTGTTCGTTATGGGTTTCATTTATTTATTGATGCTGATTTGTGGTGATTTCATTCTTGCTTGATTACTTCATTCTATTTTTGCTCATTTTTGGTTTAATAGAGTTCTTTACATTTCTTTGAAAAACTTAATTTGTGGAAAAAGTTTTTTTTAATTAATTTCTTTTCGTTTTATATTGACATAGTCTTTTCAGGGAAAAAGAAAATAATTCTTTAAATCTTTCGTTTTTTAAGACTTTATAGTTTGGACTGCTATTTGTATGCTGGAGACAAATTTTCAGCAATTTTTAACAAAATACACCCTTTTAAAAATCTGGACACAAATCGTAGCATTTAATTTAGTTTCATACGGCTCCTCTAGTTGACCTGAAATAGAAAACTTGATACCATTCGCAAAAAAATCTGTTTACTTTTTTTGATAGCTTGGATACACTTAAGCTATTTTGATTTTTTAAATTTTAAGAGCAGAAGTAGCCCCAAAAGTTTGAATACAATACCCTCAGTCGTTCTTGGGATACTACTGAGATGCCTTATTGGGAATTACCATTAACACAGTGCATTTTGATTTAATCTTAAGGAAACATTTAGTTTTTAAACACAACGGTCAAATGTGAGGGTGGGCGTGGGAGGGGGATTAGTTGCCCTCCAATCACTTTCGACTATTAAAAAGAGCATTAACCCTTTCTGTTTTCAATCGAATGAACCTTTTTTGAAATTCCTACGACAGCTCCTTCAATACAAAGTGCCCTGGCCTAAACAAAAAAAAAAGAAAAAAAATAATAATACATTGTACCCATTGCACCATCGATCTTTACTATAAAAATGTCAAGCCTTCCAATCACTTTCTACTATTAAACAGGGCACTAGACCTTTCAATTTCCAATCGTATGAGCCCTTTTTGAGTTTCTATGACAACACTTTCTATAAACACCTTATATGTCCCCAGGGCATAAAATACAACCCTTGCCTTGAGGGATGTGAGGGGGTTGACATCCTCAAGACCTTATTTCCAGAACTTTCAACTATGTTAAACAAAATGGCTATCTCAAAAATTTTAATTGGATGTGTTTGGGGAAATGGTGGGCGTGAGAGGGACGTTAGTTGCTCTCCAATCACTTTTAACTATTAAAAAAGGCACTAGCCCTTTCAATTTTCAATCGAATGAGCCCTTTTGAAGTTTCAATTTCGATAGAAACTTTATATGCCCCCAAGGCATAACTAACAACCCTTGCTCTGAGGGCTGGGGGTGGGGGTTGTCATCTTCAAAGACCTAATTGTCGGACCTTTCAATTATGTTGAAGAAAATGGCTATGTAAAAATTTTGATTGGTTGTGCCCTGGGAGATTGTGGTCTTGAGAGGGGGGTTAGTTGCCCACAAATCATTACCGATTATCAAAAACGCCACTAGCCCTTTCAATTTCCAATCGAATGATCCCTTTTTGAATTTTCTACGACAACACTTTCTATAAAAAACCTTATATGCTCAAGGGCACAACTTACAACCCTTGACCTGAGGGCTGTGAGGGGAGTGTCATCCTCAAAGACATAATTTCCGGGCCTTTCAACGACGTTGAACAAAATGGCTGTCTCAAAATTTTGATTGAATGTGTTGGGGAAATGGTGGGCACGGGAAGGGGGTTACTTGCCCTCCAATCACTCTCTACTATTAAAAAGAGTAATAGCCCTTTCAATTTCCAATGGAATGATTCCTTTTTGAAGTTTCTACGACAAAGCTTTCCATAAAAAAAAACCTCATATGCCCCTAGGGCATAATTTGTAACCCATGCCCTGGTGTGTATGAGGGGAGTGTCATCTTAAAATCAAAATTTCCAGACCTTTTAACTACGTCAAACAAAATGGCTATCTCGAGAGGGGTGTTAGTCCAATTACTCCAGTCACTTTCAGCTATTAAAAAGGGCACAATCCCTACTAATTTCCAATTGAATGAGCCCTTTTTGAAGTTTCCAAAACATCACTAACTATGAAAACCTTATATGCCCCAGGGCATAACTTATGATGTTTTACGCCAACATCGTACTTTACTTAGGCAGCACGATTGCGCTGCCTATGATTTATGTTCGTTTTGAGTTTCATTTATTTATTGATAATGGTTTGTGGTAGTTTTACGCTGGAAATATTATTTGACTTTATTTCTGCTCACTTTTGGCTAAATAGAGTTATTTACTTTTCTTTGAAAAACTTGTTTTGTGGAAAAAGTTTTTTTAATTAATTTCTGTTCGATTTTTATTGACATAATCTTTTTCATGGATTAATCAAAAAAACTTTTTGCACAAAATAAGTTTTTCAAAAAAAAAGTAAAGAACTCCATTAAGCCGAAAATGAACAAAAATCGATTCAACTAGTCCACCAAATATACAACTACCACAAATCAGTATAAATAAATAAATGAAACCCCCCCAAAAAAAGAAATTAAAATAAGTCAAAGTCAAAACGAGCAGAAATTAATCTGAGTGGGGCTCTAAAACCTCTGCTTTCTAAAAGCCAGAATATTATTTGTACTTTATTGAAAAAATTCTTTTAAATGTCTTCACTTTTATAACTTTAAGAAATCAAAAATAAATTAATATTTTAAGGAATAAAAATCAACATATATATATTAAACTGACAATGCACGTTTTTTTCAGTAAATTCATTCGAATTTTTTCAGTAAAGTACAAATTATGTTCTAGCTTTTAGAAAGCATAGGGCTTAAAACCCTACTCAGATTTTCTGTTCGTTTTGAGCTTGACTTGGGTTCCATTTATTGATTGATACTAATTTGTGGTAGTTGTATACTTGGTAGATTATTTTATTCCATTTTTGTTCATTTTTGGTTTAATGAAGTTCTTTACTTTTTTTGAAAAAACTTATTTTGTGCAAAAATTTTTTTTATTAAATATTTTTTATCCTCAAAAACATAATTTCAGAATTTTCAACTACGTTGAACAAAATGCCTCTCTCAAAATTTTGATTGGATGTGTTTGGGGAAATGGTGGGCGTGAGAGGGGGGCTAGTTGCTCTCCAATCACTTTCAACTATTGAAAAGAGCACTAGCCCTTTCAGTGTCTAATCAAATGAGCTTCTTTGGACTTTTCTACAACAACACTTTCTACAACAACCCTAATAAGCTCACAAGGCATAGCTTACAAGCCTTGCCCTGAGGGCTCTGAGGGGGTTATCATCCTCAAAGACATACTTTCCAGACTTTTCAACTATGTTGAACCAAATGGATATTTCAAAATTTTGATTGCATCTGTTTGGCGAAATAGTGGGTGTGAGAGGGGGATGGTTGCCCTCCAATTACTTTCAATTATTAAAAAGGGCACTCGCCCTTTCCATTTCCAATCGAGCGAGTCCTTTTTGAAGTTTTTACGACAACGCTTTCTATAAAGACCTTATATGCCCCAATGCATAACTTACAACCCTTGCCCTGAGGGTTGTGGGGGGAGTGTCATCCTGAAAGACATAATTTCCGGACCTTTCAACTACGTTGAACAAAATGTCTATCTCAAAATTTTGATTGGATGTGTTTGGGGGAACGTTGGGCGTGAGAAGGGGGTTAGTTGCCCTTCAACCACTTTCGACTATTAAAAATGCCACTAGCCCTTTGAATTTCCAATCGAATGAGCCCTTTTTGAAGTTTCATCGACAACGCTTTCTATAAAAACCTTATATGCCCCCAGGACATAACTTACATCCCTTGCCCTGATGACTATGAGGGGAGTGTCCTTCTCAAAAACATAATTTCCAGCTCTTTTAACTATGTTGAACAAAATGGCTATCTCAAAACTTTGATTGGATGTGTTTGGGGAAATGGTGGGCGTGGAAGGGGTGTTAGTTGCCTTCCAATTACTTTTGACTATTGAAAAAGGTACTAGCCACTCCAATTTCTAATCGAATGAGGCCTTTTTGAAGTTTCTATGACAACTCATTCGATACGAAGTGCCCTGGTCTAAGGGGAAAAAAAATAATACATTGTTCCAACACCGTTCTTTACCTAGGCAGTGCTATTGCGCTGCCTATGAAAAAAGTAATGTTTTATATGTTTTCAGTTTTTTCTATAAAAATCCATAGTTTGGGTTGATATTTTTATGCTGGGGGATCCTTTTCTACAATTTTTTTATCTTGACACAGACAGTATTTTTTTTATTTTATAACTCTTGACGTTGACCTGAAAAATAAAAACTTAATATCATTCCCAAAAGACTCTATCTATGCTCTGTGACAACCTGGATACATCTTCTCTCTTTTTATTTATTTAAATTTTAAGAGCAGAAGTAGTAATTAATAAACCCTTCCTTATCATATATACGTCAAACCGTGAAAATGAATAAGCAACATTAATCAATTATCAATTTGGCGATGCTTTTCATCCGTAATAATTCAAACATCGGTTAATTTCTAAAGACAGCTACATCCTCAAATGATAGCTACAGTTTCATAAGCAGAAGCAGAAGCAGAAGTTGCCCCAAAAGTTTCAACTTAATCCCCCAGTTCTTCTCGATATATTGCTGAGGTGTCTCATTGGCAACTATAACCACAATGCCTTTTGATTTAGTTTAAAGCAACCTTTAGTTTTAAAGCATAATGGACCAATTGTATAACTGTGGGAGGTTGACATACCCTGGGCTCTAGACCTTTTGATTTTGAATCGAATTAGCTCCTTTACAGGTTTCAATTGTATTTCTAGTAATTATAGAGTGGTGCTACTTTTGATATTGCTTATATCCTCTTATGGAAACCTACACGATCCAATTTTTTCGTGTAATTGAAACTTTTCAATAGCTTAATTTTTTTTTATACATGAAAACTGTAAAAAAACACACTTTTCTAGTCTTTTTTCTCTTTATCAGTCCAGTACGTTGCTGCAGGGCGACATTTAAACAATGACTCAAGCCATTTTCAGATATTTTAATTGTCTAAGATAGTTTAATACCAAAGTCTTTTTTATTGTCAAAGTCTTTCATCAGAAAACTTAAATGTTTTTGTGCCTTTTTATCATGTATGCAAAATTGCTATTAACAAAAATATCTGTTGTGCGGTCACTTTCCCGTTGAAGACTCAAAAGCCATTCTAACCCTTTCTTCTACGGTTAAAGTAAACTTAAGTAAACTAGACCAGAACTCTTCATTCCAACTAGTAACTTGGCTACTATTTTATTATTTACTTGGACTATTTACAAGTAATTTTCGACTAATATTGGAAAGTAAAAGAAACTTGCGATACCTCTTAAAAACGCTCTCTTCATTAAATAAAAATAATAGAAAAGTTCAGGTCCTCCTCTTTACATTTTTGCGAATTGGCTTACTTGACCTGCCAATTCACATGCAAAGTGAGATATTAATTATCAGTTATTAATCTTATTTTAGAACAAACTTATCTTGCCTGGTGTTTTTTTTAACAAAAATATCTGCTTTGCGTTCATTTACCTGTCGAAGATGTGGCAATAATGATTGTGGCAATAATGCAATAATGATTGTGGCAATAAAGACTGTGGCACCTGTGGCAATAATGATCGACCGTGCCAAATGTAATGTTAAGGGATTTGCTCTGTATACCGATCGCGCCAACTGCGCTGTCGATATTTAAGGCTGTGAACTTGCACCTTATAAGTTTTCCGATCGCGCCACTTGAAACGCTAAAGATTGTGCCAATTGTGCCATCGAAGAATGCGCCACAGCAATGGGGAGTAAGGTAAATGGGTGACCGTGCCACTCTCAATCTTAGAGAGAAAATAAAATATGTAACTATGAAAATGTAACCTATTTTCCTCGAGTTATCTCCAAATCAGATTTCTTAGGGAGCGCTACCTATGGAGCAGAATTGAACTAGATATCTATTGTGCGATGAGATACGGGGACATAATAAAAACAAACATAAATAGAAAAGTAAGGATTTTATTGAAACTTATATTTTAGGTGCACAACAATGTAGGTATATGACGAAAAGTTCACTTCAAAATAGACGACAATAGAGGCAAAGTTAATCATTTAATTGACTCTCCGTAATCAAACTAGTAATCACGATGATGACAATAATAATAATGGCGATAGAGACAATCTATAATTGACACGAAAAACCCTTTTCTTAACCATATCATAATAGTCTTGATTCTGCACTCTAAGAGCTATTTCGCGATTGGCCCAACTCCTGTGGAGGGCCCGCTACTGTGTTATTATGTTTACCAACTCAACTCATTATGCTAACTGCCCATCCAATAATTTGTTTTCAATATTTTGATGATTAAATATTCGTACCCTTATTATAACTTGAAACTTCTTGGGAACTTTGTATCTCGTGAATTTTTATTGCCAAGTATCTTCCGGAAATTCAAAACCGTCTTCCTTGATTTGGCTGAGAATAAAATGTAGTTTCTCTTTTGCTGATTAAGAATTTAGACTCAAGTTGAAACGGGAATTAAGCTTAATTAGAGGGAGTTTAATTTATGTCGGACGTATCCTTAGAAGGAAAAAATTTTATTTTTTTGTATTTTAAATATATGACATATTACTCACGGTACATATTACCCTTCTCATTATTTAATCCCGTCATTAGGATTTGCTTACCCTATGGTTTTTGAAATATTCACGATTTGTTTACTACGTGTCCTACGTAATTTTAATTGACATTGTATTATTTTATACTTCTATTAAGCTTAATCAGGAGTGCTTAAAAATTTTCTCTATTACTTTTCTTGTTTTATTATATATCCCTTTTTAAAGTTCCTCTACCGGACTAAGATTATCTATGGTTATAGCCTAGCTACTATATTAAAGATTTTTTTTGTTTTTTCTACATCTAACACTGATGACTCGTACATTTCCAACTGTATCAAGCATTCTCGTGGGAAATTTTTTATTTGGTTGGGACTATTTTACTATTACTACAAGATTTTTTTTGAAAATTCACCTTTTACAAGTTTTTATCCTTTGCTAACTATAGGATAATTATGCTTCCTATCTACGCTAAATTAATGGGGAAATACATCGATTTTACATTAACTCTATCTAAGTAACTAGCATATATATATATATATATATATATATATATATATATATATATATATATATATATATATATATATATATATATATATATATATATATATATATATATATATATTGATATAAGAACGATTTAAAGCATATAATAATATGTTCACTAAATTCACTAGTAATCATTAAACCATTTTCACTTGGTTTGTTCGTTATATAATTCTGATAATAAGTTATCGGAGTTGTTAATTTATCAAAACTATTAAAATGTGACATGTGTAAATTCACACCTATTTCACCTCACGTGTCTCTTAGCGTACTCACTCTTTCTGTTGTAAATTATGGTCCTTCACTCCTTTCGTCTTGGCAACTATTTTAAAACACTTACAATATAGTTTCTTCACAGAACAGTTCGAGCATGGTTATGTTCATCTTGGACGAAAAGCTTTCTCTAATTGTGAAATGGGAAATGATACTTCCAACTACAGGTGTGTGGGAATATGCTATCAGAGTTCATTCTCACCTGCTTTTTCTGATAGTTCATAAGGTACTTTGTCTTTAAAGGGTTGAACAATGGGACCGTTGGGACTTGGGACTTGATCTGTTATCAACACAGTCCGGATTGGGTTGATTTTCTTCTCAGCATATCGTTCTTGGGATATTTCAAGGTACATAGAGAATTTAATTCTCGTATAAAATTGCTCGTGCCTGGCTTGCGTCTATTAAATTTTGCGGTGATTACTTGGTTAATCACAGGGGAATTGACGTTTGGATTCTGTTTTTGGATAGTTCATAAGGTGCTTTATCGTTAAGGGGTTGAACACTGGGATCGCGTTGATAATAGATGGGTTGACTTTCTTCACAGCATTTCATTTTTGGGATATTTTAAAGCACATAGAGAATGCATTTCTCTTATAAAATTTGTCATTTGTGGACTTAGAGGTTAAGTTCTCTCATGAAATTTTTCGTACATGGCTTGCATATTTTGGGTTTCGCGGTGATTCCTTGGTTAATCGTGGAGGAATTGCTGTTTAGATTTGGGTTGGGTCGACGTTAAAATTTATTAACTCCTTCAACATATTGTCTTTAACTTGTGGGAGGATTATATTGTCACTGAGGGGTTAGTCACTGGGGTTACTTTGGTTTCTGTAATTCACTGGTTGGTTTCTAGGTCCGTTTTTCAGAATTTATCTCGTAACATTTATGGGATAACAGAGATAGGAACTTTTCGCATTTGATAGAGGTGATAGGATGGATTCCGAAAAATGGTCGAAAGGGATTTAACGCGTGAATCTTAGACACGTAGATAATTTAGGTTCATCAATTATCATAGCTATACAGTAACAGGGTACATGGGTCCCTAAGGATTATCAAGGGTGATATTTTTATACTTATATCTTGTGCTTGTCGATGGGGTTCTCAGGATTGATGTGTTTATATAGTTCAATAATACAATGGATACTGAGATTTATTAGATAGTGTTATCTGGCACATGATATGGTTTGTGATCGAGGAACAACGATCAAAAGGTAACCGTAATTTTCGTAAACGAAGCTAGGACGAAAATTGCCTGGAGTCTATGGTGAGTACTCTTCGTTTATTGAGGTATGATGAAAATAGATGCTACTAGGTTGTATCTGCACTGGACTACGTATTGTAATGATTGATTTTCAATATGTAATCCCGATTCCTGGAATAAAAATAACTAGGCTGAATCACACTTTCTTTAAAACGAGTCGTCATAATACATAATAAGCAATACGATTGTTTATATTCAATGGTTTACTCTAAGCTACAAGATAATATTAAACGAATTCCAATACTAATGCAAATATACTTATTTTAGCAAAATGACGTTGTTACTTTAAGTATGATCTCTTGTTATTTTCCTTAGTCTACGATATTGCACATACATTATCTTAATCTTCTTAAACCTTTATTTAACCCTATATCAGATTTAAAATAACCATTTAAACATAAGTTACACTACATCATTTAGTTTGAGGTCTCAGTTTACAACATATTTCATGCCTTCATTGTTCACGAACGTCCGTGCTGTTTAAGAAACGCATATTGCAGTGTCGTAACCGCACGGTTTTACGTAAACGACACTTACAATGAGGGAACTAGAAATAGCAAGGACAAGTGGAGACCTCTATACCCACTCGTTTTCTAATGTCTTTCCTTTTTCTTGGATTAGACGTTCTTTTGGGGTTCCGGGTTTAACTTCTGCATTTCAGCCGTTTCCCCGTGTTCTGCCTTTGGGTTTTTCCTTCTTAGTCTCAAAACTCTTCCATAATATAAAGTTAGTAAGGTTCTCATGGTCAGGGAAATCGCGAATACGAAACATACGGTCAGTAGTATGTTCCACCAAAAATTGTTTGAGAATAATCCGTATCTATCATCCACGTACGTTAATCTTTGGTCTTCATTTGTAAATAGGGGGATCTGGGAATCTAATGTTTCTCTTATTTTTTTAAACCTGATTGGCCCTTTGTTCGTTTCTATTTTGAACCATATCGAGGTTTTCATTTCCCCGCTATCTACAGTGGGAATAGTGTACGACAGGTTGATTGCCTTAAAATTGATTATTTTATGATTTATTATATTTGCGGTTGTGATAATTAACTGAGTTTGAACAGTTGACTCTTTAGTTACAAGTCGACATCATTGATTTATTGTTATTGTACCCACATCTTGTAATAGTAATTCTGTCCTGTATCTTGGATCTATTCTTTCTGTATTATTATAACAAGATAAAGTTCCGACAGTTTCTCTTGGAACAGAAAATAACCAAAGATCATTTCTAAGGTGTATGAATATTTCTCCTTTAGTACTTCCTATCAGGGCTTCGCACGAATCAGGTATTTCTTCCTGTTGTGTGTCTTTTAAAAATATATCTGACATACAAGATCCAGGTTTGACATTATAAATAGGTAGCTTTAGCTGGCAGGCTAGGTTTTTGAATGATACGCACTCTTTTAAGTCTTGTGGATTGGCAAGGGCATACTTTCTTCTATCTTGATCAACAAGCAAATACTCTGCTTCAGGTGTGATAGTCATAAGTGAATATGTCTCCTTTATATTCGCAGGGAATGTAGAAATTTTTTATAAGTCGTAAATGGATTGTTGGTTTATAAATTGGATTGTTATAACTGTAAATAACTGTTCATTAATTTCCGTGATGTGAACTTTTAATTAAGAATAGTAGAGAAATAAATTTGATACTTCTGGATCTATGGGTAAGTATAAAACAAACGTTATTTGTTTTTTTATTTCGTCTAACATACCTCTTTGGTCATAAGGATCTACTAAATCGTATTAAGAAGTTTCTTCAATGAGGGCAGATAATGTGTACTCGAACTTACTAACATATGTCGCCAGATTTAGTGATGTCTTGGTAATTATATCGAGTGATACCATGGTAAGGCTCGCGTCTGTAACCACGTGATCCACTTCGTACCTTGAATAATTCATTACGTTTACAGTTTTTGAGATTTTCTTAGATATCATTTCAACTTTATCTCTCTGGTAATTTGCAATACTTGCTTGTATCTTTTGAATTTGTAATGTTACATTCATGGCATTATTCGACTTTTTTATATTTTCCCTCAGGCTGCTTAAGTCTTCCTCCGTTGTCAAATCAAAAAGGCGGGAGGCGAGTTCTCCGATGATGGGAATTAGGCCTTTAGACCTACGGTATTTTTTTCTTCGAAGGAATACTTCAAAAATCTTCGTGATACTTTGTTTTAGTTTTTGTATTTCCGTATTAAATAGTTCAAATAAGGCTTGTAGTCTTTGTCTGTATAATATTAAGAAGGCTTGATGAGTTTTCACTTTTTGGGCGTTTTTCTCATTTAGATTAGGTAATGGTTCGATACCTTCTGTTGTTAGCTCGTTGGCCATGGCTAGTCTAGCACGAGTACGTTTACTGTCTATTGTCCAACATTTCTTATGTACTTAATTATCTTCTTACTGTTTTTTATAATTATTTTGCTTTTCTTCTTGCCTCATCTCTTATACTTTAATCGTTTGTATTTTGGTATGTCTTACCGGGATTCTTGCCCTTGCGTTTATAAAGAATTTGTCAATAAGATGGGTGTGCGTAAACGTGGTTGTTGTGATATCCTTTTCATTTCCTTCTGTAGGATTTGCATATTTATGATCTTGTTGGGTACTTGAGAACTTGTTTCTTGATATGTTTAATTCCTTGAGATTGGTATCTTGTTTGTTGCTACTTTCCTTCCTTAGTTTGGATAATTTCCGTTCCGTAACGTTGTTCTCAGCATGATTATGCCATAATTCTTTGAGAAAAGTCCATAGGCCTGGTAGTATGTTAATTATTGTGTAATTTCTTTCATAAGGTTCTCCGTTCTTTGTAGCCGGTAATTAGGTATCTTCTGTGGATTTCATTGCAGTAAAGCTCATCGCGAGCATTCAATATTATTCACTGATCTTTTCCTTTTATCTTTCCTAGTGCTCATCCCAACTGCCAAGTTAATTTCTGCCATTTTCTTATAAAACTCATCTATTACGAATTTTGATTTTAGTTTGGGGACAACTGGAATTGGAAACTCTTTATTATCTTTACTATGCATTATTTTACTGGCCTGTAATCCTTTATCCGACCTTAGGAATTGAAATATTGATTCTTTGAGTTCATTCGTGTTTTTCTCTAGTCTTGTTACTTGTTGAAACAAGGTTTCGAACGGTTTGGGGTCCAATTTCATAAGAATTTTCCATGCATTATGGCTAACTAGCAATGAGTTTTCATCCTTGTATATTACTCCATGCTTTACGATATCTTGGGCGGCTGCGTGAACAACGAGGATTATGAAGATATTCTTAAGCCTCATCTTTTTGTTTGTTTCAGGAATTGATTTATCATTAATTCTACATATTTTTCCGAAATTCGTTTATTTATTATTTTATTATTACTATTTTATATCAATTCAATTTTTGAATTGCTTTATGGCATTGCCCGAACAAAACTAAATTGTATTCGCAAAATGGAATTTCTGTTTATGAATTATGTTTTGCGATTAGAATGGTCGCAGAAGTCATATCTTTACCCTTGTTATGATATGCCTTTATGAATGGTTGAGTTATACCTTAAATGCTTAGTTAATAATTACTATACGACTTAATTTTATATAATATTTTTCGAGTAAGCAACATATGAATAAGTGATCAAGCAATATATAAATAAACTGGTAACCTATTTTCCTTATAAGCCTTTTAGTAAGATTATTTTTGTTATTGCAACTAGAATTATTGGAATCTGCACTAAGACGAAATAATTTATATATGTGAGATTAATTTATTCCACAGTTACATATTCCTAACTAATAGGTAGTTTAGAGTTTAGAATTTTCTCCTAATTTTCTTGTTATTATTTTTATAGGCGTCTCTTTTTCTTTGGTGTGTTTTCATACGTTTCAGAAATTATTTAGTATCTAGGGGTTTGTATTCATCAGATTTATGGTCGAATCAAAACTGCTTATAATATTGAATTTCTGCTGAAGGATGATGTATGCCTTCGTATTTGACACATTGGGGATTTTTTTTTCAAGATTATAGCAAATTTTGGGGGCTCTGCATTTATCAAAAGTAAAAGATCTGTTTGAGTGGGTCCTTTAGAATAGAAATACTTGATATTGAGGTTCTTTTGTAGGCGTCTTATTAACAGTTGTAAACAACCAAGTTGTTTCGCGCTTCTTTTTCTATGTTTTGTTTTGACTTCCCCTCTAGCCGGACGATACTTGGGGGTATTCGCGAGTGCTAATCCGTACTTATAAGTGTGGGGTGCATACCCTTTAAGATTGTAGGTTAAATCCCATTCTTTCGCATATATCTGATTTCCTTTTTCGTCAACCAGCTATGTTGATGCTTGGGCTGCCGAATATATAATATTCTTTAATCTTTACTATGATTTGAGAATAAAAAATATTCTTTAATGTACTAAGTTGGTGGTTGACGAATATATAATTTTTTCCTTCGCCTTCGTTATTGTAATAAATTCAGTATCAATTATCGCCTTACGATAGGCTTTGATCCGGTCGTCATGATATCTGAAAAGAATCAGTTCATAATTGCGTATATTTATACTAATAGTTTTTTGTTTTCAGCAATATTATTTTTTGTAAGACTATTTGCCATGTGCCTTCAGCACGAGAATTTATTTTTGATATACTGCACATGGACGAAAATATATTGGAAATAATTTCCTTTTGTATTTTTGTAGCTACACCATTTTTATTCCTAGACAAAGAGTTTTAAATTATTGTTCCTTTATGACACAAAACTATTCAAATCTTTTTTTCTGTATTTTTAAGGGTATTTCAATCTGTCCGGTTTCTTAACCGTTCTACCTGACTGTGTCGTTACTTTTTCTTCTGTTTCTTGCGGTTTTTTCTTTTTAGATTTTGCTAGCGGTATAAGATCAAACTTTTTGTATTGTTTTTTCCAAAATTCTTGCCCTTTTAATTTTGTTTCTTTCGCGTGCGCGGCCACTGAATTCGGTTTTGACTTTCCTGTTTTTTCAACTACCACATGGTCTGATTCGCCGTCAGACTCTTCGGAACTGGTTTCCGATGATTCCGCATTGGAACTTTTAGAAGTGGCACTTTACGTTTTTGAGGTATCACCTGCCCTTCCTTCGTAAATTTCTACTCCTCTGGAAGTAGAAGGTTTATTCTCTAAGTACTCGCCATTAGTTTTCAATTTAGGATATCTGAAGAACTCTTGAAAACCTTGAGAAGAATCAAAATTCTTTGGGGGATTCTTCCATTTTTTATACACCAGGTTTTCAGGGGGATGGGGCATTTTTTGCACTAGTGTTTCCCTCCATGATCTCCATTGTTTAGGCTTGACCTTGGACACGGTTATATCACGATATTGTCCTTGCTGGTCATCCTTGGGCGTTTGATTCTAGTGTAGTGTAATTTGCCTCGTTTTTATGGGGAAATGTATTAAATCCATAGCTTCTCGCAGATTTATTATGGTTGAATCTTGGGGATGAGTTTTCTTTACGGTAATACCCGGAGTTTCTACAGCTCCGTTCAATTTATCCTGTAGTGACAGGGGTCTCTCTATTGGGTTTGTTGGGGAAACCATATCGTCTGGAAATCTTTTAGGGGGACAAGGGGTGGAAATTCTATTAGGTAAAAATTGGGTTTTTGGAGATATCGTATAATCCTATTCTCCTGCGCTCTCCGATGAAGAACTTTTTGACCCTTTTGGCGTTTTTATTCTTACTGGTGTTAGGGATTTTCACTAGATTTTTCATAGCTAAAAATTCTTCAAAGTTTTCGTCATCGCTATCGTTTTCGAAATAGTCTTTCTTGAAATTAAAGGGTTTTAGCTCTGCCAATCTTGATTTAGGGGGCTCGTCTTCTGCATCTGACGAATCGGTACACGAGGGACGCGGTACCCATCGTTCTCGGGAATTTGGCTCTTTTTATTCGGCTAACATGTGCCTTATAGGTTCTTCCATTATCGGGGTTCGCCATTTTAAAAGTAAAATCATTATCATACTTTTTGACTATTATGTACGGTCCAGAGTATTTATTGGAAAGTTTTTTGCCTTCCTTCTTTGCCTCGTTTTTTAGGTAGACGCAATCTCCTATCTTAAAATCTATATTCCCTTTGATTTTGAATTGGTTTTTTAACTCTTGACTTATTTTAAATTATTCCAACTCTTGTTTTACTATTTTGTAAGTTTTCCTCTTCCTAATTATGATTTCCTGTTTGTAGTTCTCCATGTTCTCATAATACTGTTGGTAGTCAACAATATCAGGATGCGGTATTCTGAAGTTGTGACCAAATAATAAATAAAAGGGGTTTTATTTGTTTGTTTCTGAATAAGCAGTATTGATTATGTTGGTTAAATAAGGTAAGAATTGATCCCAGTCATTTCTGTTGTCTTTTGTATAAATGCTTAAGACATTTTAAAATATTTTGTGCCTATTTTCTAATTTACCATTAGCTTGTGGATGATACGGGGACGTCACCAATTTCTCTATGTTAAGAAAACTCATTAGGTCTTTTGTTACTTTGAAAGGAAATTGCTTCCGTTATCACCTATAACCTTATTCGGGATGCCAAATTTTAAAAATAATTTTGTTTATGCCTTACTCGTGGCGTACGCGCCTTGATTCTGTAATGCTTTTGCAAAAGTGAATCCTGAAAAGTGATCTATAATAGAAAGAATACAAGTATGGCCCCTGTTGGAAACAGGTAAGCCTGTACTGGTTCCGTACAAGTCAACTGAGACAAGATCGAAGGGGAGCCTTATGACTGAGATTCTTTCCAGTGGGGGATTAGGATAAGCTTGGGGGTTTTTTCTCAAAGTCCGCGCTTCGTATGTATTCATAAACTTCTTGAGCTTTTGTACTGCCGACGGCACCTAAAAATATTGTTTTAATTTATGGAAAGTTTTCGTTATTCCTAAATGTCCACCTATATCTGAATGAAAATATTCGAATGCAGGTATTATTAAGTTTTGGGGTAATACAGGTATTATTGAGGTTTGGTTTCTATTTGCCTCAGCAGTCACGTTTCTGCATAGTATTTCTTCATCAAGATCATAGTAAAAATTATCTATTTTTTTACTAAGAGTTTTAAATTTATCTGATAACGCATCACCATTCACAAAATAATTACTAAGTGCTAAACACATTTTGTCCTTTTTTGATTTCTTTTTATATTTTCTAAGGACAAGGGACAATAGTTATCCTTATTTTCTTTTACTGTGTCTTTGACTTTGTTTTTCTTACGTTTATGTTTACTCTTAGTATTGATAGCGTTAATTTCGTTCTCCTCGGCTTCCGACGGCATATTTTCTGGGAATCTACTCAAAAAGTCACAAGTTGCATTTTGTTTACCTTTTAAATATTCAAATTCGTAATCTAGATCTTGTATTTTTCATAATCCATCTAGCTAGAATTCCCGTGGGGTTTTTAAAAGTGCGCAGGTACTGCAAGCTTTTATGATCTGATCGTAGTATAAATTTGCTACCCATTAAATATTGTCTAAATTTGTCCAAGTGGTGGATTATAGATAGTAATTCTAAGTTTGTGGCGGAATAACTACTTTCGCCTTTTGATAAACTTCTACTCGAATAGCATATAAATTTATCAATTTTTTTTTGTTTAGGTGTTCCCTCTAGAGGATTGGGGTTTTCTACCGGGATCATTTACGAAAGAAGAGCACCAATGTCCTTCGAACTTGCATCAGTTGTGACCACAAAATGTCCGTTTTCAAAATCAGGTAGCGATAATATTGGTTCCGAAGTGAGTGCCTTTTTGAGACGGTCTAGGGAAGTTTGAGCTTCCTGGGACCAGGTAACATTTTGGGAGTTCGCTTTAGTTAATTCCGTGAGGGGTTTCGCAATTAGGGCGTAATTGCGCACGAATTTTCTAAAGTAACCAGTAAGACCTAGAATTCCTCTTAATTCTTTCATTGTTCTAGGGGGTTTGAGGTTTTCAACACATTTTATTTTGTCTGGGTCTGGGGATATCTCTCCTTGTGTCACCACTACTCCTAAAAATTTAATTTCAGGTTGAAATAAATTTATTTTTTCGGGCCGGCATTTTAAGTTGCCCTCTCTGAATTTCTCGAAGACATTAGCTAATGTTGCTAAGTGTTGTTCAACGTTTTCTCCCGAATATATGACGCCATTAAAACAATGAATGATATATTTTAATTTTTTTAATAAGTGCAACAAGGGACTGAATAACATCCGTGAACCTGCTTTGATTCAAAAAGGTTTTCTTAAGTATTAATAGGAAATATAGTCAGTTGCAGAAGATGCAATTTTATAGAAACTTTTTTCGGACATTTTTACTTGGAGGTAGCCTTGGGTTAGGTCCAGAGAAGTGAAAATTTCGTTTTTACTTGAAATAGAGTCAAGGATTTCGTCTATTCTTGGTAAAGGAAGTTTATCACTTACTACTTGTTTGTTAAGGACTCTATAATCTACTACAAGCCTCAAGTCACCATTATTTTTTGGAACTAAGATCACTGGTGCGGAATACGGACTTATACTGGGGCGTATAATCTCATTTTTTTTCTAATTCATAAAACTTATTTTTTAACCCCTCTTTTTCCCTATAAGGCACATAATATAGCTACTTCACGGCAGGATTACCTCTTGTAAGAATTTGAAGTTAATTCAACGGAGTCAGTCCAATTTAATCATCGTTTGCAAAGAATACATCTCTAAAATTAAATTGTAGAACGAATAGTATTTTCTTAAGTTACAAAGCAATAATATGCTAAATATTTATTTTGTTTAAAAACTGCGATTTAGTTAGAGGGTATTTGTTAATTAAGGTTTTAATGCCGTTAAATATGTTTCTTTTTGAATTTTCTCATCTATCTAAATCATTTTCGGAGATAAGTTGGATTTAAACTAGACATGTTCCCTTTTTTATTGTAATTGTATCATTTTCGTGGTTATTAGTTACCCAAATAAAACCTTCTCCTTTGTCGTAAGATATAATCTGTTCTTCGCATAACAGATTTTTAGGAATTTCATTTGACGTGATCGCGAGCCATCATTTCGGATTTACTATCCACTGGTTCAATCATCTGTGATATTTGAATTCTTTGCATCGTTTTGGGAGGGACTTTTGTTCTCCGTATTGCGAATCCATAATATTTTTCTTTATTTTCATTGTCTATTGGATTTAGACTGGGGCTATCCGCCAATAACATTGGCTGCGCCTGAACTGCATTGGGGTTCACTACTTTTTTCCATAATTCCACTATTTCCTTGATGTTATTCGACCTATATCGTCGCATATCACCTATTTTTATTTTTGCAGATTCAATACACTTATTACTTAAATTTGCTTCATTTCTGCAATGTCTCCCAGAATAAGTAAACAAATTTCTGATTATGCCATGTCCACTTTGTAGCAAGACATGAGGTTCAAAAGATTGCGACATTATACCACCAGAAATTTTATTTACTGTTACATTCTCTTCGTAGCCTCTGTTACACTTTTTTAAGGTAGAAATTCCTTCCCCTACCTTAGCCGGGTAGACAAGCCTTTCATTCGCTATGTCTAATAGTACTTTATTAGACCTTAAAAAATTTGCGCCGATAATGGCCTCATATGGAAAGCTATTGCATATTATAAAGTTTGTCGAAAAAATTCTATTATCACTTTTTACGTGTAGGCGAATTGAACCTTTTGTACCCAATCTGTACCCTGTCACGCTAGTTAAGTTAGGATTATTAAAATTCTTCTGTCGCCTAATATGCGGAGGTAAAATATTAAATACGCATGAGCTTATCGTATTAACCGTTGCACCAGAGTCAATTAAAGCCTTAAAGTAAACATTTGCCACACAAAAATCATTAAATATAGGTAAATTATTATTACAATCACTAAAGGACGGTACTATTATTGGGTTGGACCTATAAAATATTCTGGGCCTCTTCTGGGTCCAATTTATTCTTCTGAGGGAACTGACACGTTTCCCTGCGGATTTATTTCATGCGTCGGTGTCTGCAATAGAGATTCGGATGTGTCCATGGAATCTCTATGAAAATGGTTTACATTTGTTTGTCGATTTTGTCATGTATTATTACAGTAGTTTGGATTTCTTGCGCCAGTGCCGGGTGCTGGCGTCGACTGCAAATGCGGTTGGCTTGAAAAATTTGCTTTTTCCTTCGGCAAATTTTCGGGATTTCTATATACCATTCTTGCACTATATTGGCTTTGACGAGTATTTGGGTTTTCCAATCGATAATTATTTTGTCTATTGGGGGGAGGATTGTTTAAATTTGGTTGGTACGCGTTGTGAGGTACTAATTGGTGCAATCTTCCCTGGCTATAGCCTAGTGCACCATTGGCGGTAAAATTTGTTCCCCCGAACAAATGGTTGCCATAATTATGCGTATTACCGACGGCAATCCTTGGTGCCGTTGTGTCCCTAATCCTAAAGCGGCACTCTTTCGCGATATGCAATGGTCGATTGCAGTTATAGCATCTTACAATTGTGGAATTATTTCCATAATTGATTGGTTGAATTGGCTGAAAACGTACGGATTTCTGCCTATTTGGCTCTTGCGTTCAATTTCTTTGTGGCACTGGGGAGTTATCCCTTGAAAGGAAATTAGAAGAAGCTTGATCGGCCTTGAAGGTCAGGCTTGCGCTTGATTCGCCTAGGCTGTTTATTTTTGTTTTACTGTGATTTGCCACGATCGTAAATTTCGATCATTCGACCCACTTTCTGAACTGCATAGGTCCAACGTTTGGATATTTTTAGATATTACTATTTTATATAATTTTGAGGGTAGCCCTTGCGAAAAGGCGCGTAGTATGATGTTTTCATACAGTTCTCCTGAACCTTTTCCGAATTTTGCTTCTATTGAAATTCATATATTGTGAAGATATTCTCGTACATTCTGTGTATTGTCAAAGCATACTATTCCGTGTTTTAATTTATTAGTTGAACTAGTTTCGATGAATCTATCTTTGAATGCCGTTAACAATTTTTCTATTGTTTTTGTCGGTAAGCTGTCGTCATCCCCTATAGTATTTTCAATTTGCTTTAGGAAGGTTAAGGCCTGCCCTCTTAATCTTAGTAGGAGCATACCGACTAACGTTTTTAGCTCTGTTTTTTAAATCCTACAAACTGGGCCAATTAGTTATTAAATTCATCAATATCTGTTTTTCCATTACAGTACGGAATAGACTTTGTTATTTCTAATTCTTTTACAACCAACCTTTGCGCAATAGATAGTTCGCTTAATTCTTCTGAAATTTTTGCATTTGAATAACTCATAATAATTTTTTTCACTTAACCTATTTTGGGGGAGGCTATTATCTCATATGAGATATTTTAAAGGGTTTTCCTATAATAACTTAGCGGTTATAGGCCTAATCGCTTTTTCTTATAAGTCTGTATCTATCCGAAGATTTAAATTTAAATTACGAAGTTTGTAGCGTAACTAGTTCGCACGTTTTCCTCCAAGTTTACGACCGTGCCAAATGTAATGTTAAGGGATTTGCTCTGTATACCGATCGCGCCAACTGCGCCGTTGAGGTTTAAAGCTGTGAACTTGCACCTTATAAGTTTTCCGATCGCGCCACTTGTAATGCTAATGATTGTGCCAATTGTGCCATTAAGGTCTGCGCCACAGCAATGGGGAGCAAGGTAAATGGGTGACCGTTCCACTCTCAATCTTAGAGAGAAAATAAAATGTGTAACTACAAAAATGTAACCTATTTTCCTCGAGTTATCTCCAAATCAGATTCCTTAGGCAGCGCTGCCTATGGAGTATAATTGAACTAGATATCTACTGTGCGATGAGATACAGGCATATAATAAGAACAAAGACAAATAAAAAAGTAAGAGTTTTATTGAAACTTACATTTTAGGTGCACGACAATGTATGTAAATGACCAAAGCTTCACTTCAAATAGACGACAATAGAGGCAAAGTTAATTATTTAATTGACTCTCCGTAATAATAGTAATAATCATAATGATGACAACAATAATAATAATGGCAATAGAGACAATCCATAATTGACGCGAAAAACCCTTTTCTTAACCATATCATACTAGTCTTGATTATGCACGCTAAGAGCTATTTTACAATTAGCCCAAGTCCTGTGGAGGGCCCGCTACTGTGTTATTATGTTTACCAACTCAACTCATTATGCTAACTGCCCATCCAATAATTTTTTTTCAATATTTTAATGATTAAACATTCGTACCCTTATTATAACTTGAAACTTCCTGTGAACTTTGTATCTCGTGAATTTTTATTGCCAAGTATCTTCGCGAAATTCAAAACCGTCTTCCTTGATTTGGCTGAGAATAAAATGTAGTTTCTCTTTTGCTGATTAAGAATTTAGACTCAAGTTTGGAACGGGACTTAAGCTTAATTAGGGGGAGTTTAATTTATGTAGGAAGTATCCTTAGAAGGAAAGAATTTAATTTTTTTGTATTTTAAATATATCATATATTACTCAAGGTACAAAGACTCGAAAGCAATTCTAAGCCTTTCTTCTACGGTTAAAGTAAACTTTAGTAAACTAGGCCAGAACTCTTCATTTCACGCTTGAAATTAAAGAAGGAAAAGCTCAGAAAAAGCTTTTGGAAATTGAATTAAATTCTACTTGCTATTTTTATAATTATCTGATATGCCCCAGGGCATAACTTACAGCCCTTGCCCATGGGCTCTGGGGGATTTCGTCCACCCTACAGACATTTTTATATGACTTTTGTACTATTGGTAACAAAATCAGGGGAGGGGGGCTAGTGGCTCTCCTTAATGTTTGACTCGTAACAGGGAACTAGAACTATACATTTCCAATCAAATGACAAAGCCTCTTCTAAAGTTCAAACGGACACCCCTTTCATAAAAACCTTATATGCCCCTGGGGTATAACTTACAATCCTTACCTCCAGACTCTGGGGGATTCCGTCAACCCCAAAGACCTTATTATATAATCTTTGTACTGTTTTTTGAACAAATGGCTATCTCAAATTTTTTTTTTCAGATGCATTTGCGGAAAATATGACGTGGGGGCTGGCTACCTTCTGATCCCTTTGACCCACAAAAAGGGCAATAGAACATCTGATTTATAATCAAATGAGCCTATTCCGGAGTTTTTACGACCATCCTTTCCATAAAAACCTTATATGCCCTCGGTGCATAACTTACAACCCTTGCGCTGAAGGCTTTGGGGGAGCAGGGGTTGCCATCCTCAAAAACACAATTTCCAGACCTTTCAACTACGCTGAACAAAATGGATATTTCACAATGTTGATTAGATCTGTTTCGGAATTGATAGGCATTGAGGAGGGGTCAGGGCTTGCTGCCCTCCAATCACTTTTGACTGATAAAAAGGGCACTAGCCCTTTAAATTTCCGTCGAATGAGCATTTTCGAAATTTCAACGACAGCAAATGGCCATCTCAAAATTTCTATCAGATCATTTCGGGAAAATACGGGGTGTGGCCCTCTGATCACTCTGTATCTTAAAAAGGAACTTCTTATTACCAATCTAATTAGCCCCCTCCAAAGTTTATACGATCACCCTTTCTGTGAGGAGGGGGGTGTCATCCTCAAAGACATAATTTTCAGACCTTTCAATTACGTTTGACAAAATGGCTATCTCAAAAGTTTGATGGGATGCGTCTAGGGAAATGGTGGGCGTGGAAGGGGGGTTATTTTCTCTCCAACGACTTTCGAGTATTAAAAAGGCCACTAGCCCTTTCAATTTCCGATCGAATGAGCTATTTTTGAAGTTTCTACGACAACAAATGACCATCTCGTAATTTCTATCAGATGCATTTCGGGAAAATACGAGGTGTGGTTCGTGGGTATCCACCCTCCAGTCACTCTGAATCTTCAAAAGGGTACTAATACTTCTGATTAACAATACAACGAGCCCCCTCCGAAGTCTACACAATCGCCCTTTCTATATATACCTTATATGCCCCCAGAGCATAACTTACAACCCTTGCCCTGAGGGCTGTGGGGGGTTGTCATCACTAAAGACATTACTTCCGAACCTTTCAATTGCGTTGAACAAAATGGCTATCTTAAAATTTTGATTGAATGTGTTTGGGGAAATGGTTGGCGTTTGAGGGGGGTTTGTTGCCCTCCAGTCACTTTTGACTATTGAAAAGAGCCCTAACCCTTCAATATCCAATCGAATGAGCCCTTTTCGAAGTTTTTACGACAACTCCTTCAATACGAAGTGCCCTGGTCTAAAAC